>NW_018403915.1:131329-151405 GCF_002113885.1 Mizuhopecten yessoensis
GTCACTGTTACACAGACGGCGTCACTGTTACACAGACGGCGTCACTGTCACAGGGAAGGCGTCACTGTTAAACATACGGTGTCACTGTTACACAGACGGCGTCACTATTACACAGAAGGCGTCACTGTTACACAGAAGGCGTCACTGTTACACAGACGGCGTCACTGTTACACAGACCGCGTCACTGTTACACAGAAGGCGTCACTGTTACACAGACGGCGTCACTGTCACACAGAAGGCGTCCCTGTTACATATACGGTGTCACTGTTACACAGACGGTGTCACTGTTACACATACGGCGTCACTGTTACACAGACGGCGTCACTGTTACACAGAAGGCGTCACTGTTACACAGCCGGCGTCACTCCGGCGGCACTGCTACACCTAATACACAGAAGGCGTCACTGTTACACAGACGGGGTCACTGCTACACAGAAGGCGTCACTAATACACAGCCGGCGGCACTGCTACACATACGGCGTCACTGTGCTCAAACGGCGTCACCGTTACCCCGAAGGCGTCACTGTTACCCAGAAGGCGTCACTGTTACGCAGAAGGCGGCACTGTTACGCAGAAGGCGGCACTGTTACGCAGAAGGCGTCACTGTTACCCAGAAGGCGTCACTGTTACACAGGCGGCGTCACTGCTACACATTCGGCGTCACTGTTACACAGACGGTGTCACTGTTACACATACGGTGTCACTGTTACACATACGGCGTGACTGTTACACAGAAGGCGTCACTGTTACACAGAAGGCGTCACTGTTACGCAGAAGGCGTCACTGTTACACATACGGCGTCACTGTGCACAAACGGCGTCACCGTTACACCGAAGGCGTCACTGTTACACAGAAGGCGTCACTGTTACACAGACGGTGTCATTGTTACACAGAAGGTGTCACTGTTGCACAGACGGGGTCAATGTGCACATACCACTGTTACACATACGGTGTCACTGTTACGCATGCGGTGTCACTGTTACGCATACGGGGTCACTGTGCACAAAAGGCGTCACCGTTACACCGAAGGGGTCACTGTTGCACAGACGGGGTCAATGTGCACATAAGGCGTCACTGTTACCCCGCCGGCGTCATTGTTACACATACGGCTTCACTGTTACACAGAAGGTGTCACTGTTACACAGGCGGCGTCACTGCTACTACACAAACGGCATCATTGTTACACAGACGGCCTCACTGTTACACAGACTGCGTCACTGCTACACACCCGGCGTCACTGTTACATATACGGCGTCACTGTGACTCAGCCGGCGTCACTGTTACTGCTACACAGCCGGCGTCACTGTTACAAATACGGCGTCACTGTCGTCACTGCTACACATCCTACACAGACGGCGTCGCTGTTACACAGAAGGCATCACTGTTACGCAGAGGGCGTCACTGTTACAAATACGGCGTCACTGTCGTCACTGCTACACAACCGGCGTCCCTAATACACAGAAGGCGTCAATACGGTGTCACTGTTACGCATGCGGTGTCACTGTTACGCATGCGGTGTCACTGTTACACACACGGCGTCACCGTTACAACGAAGGCGTCACTGTTGCCCAGACGGCGTCAATGTTACACATACGGCATCACTGTTACACATAAGGCGTCACTGTTAAAACTTCGGCGTCACTGTGCATAAACGGCGTCACCGTTACACCTAAGGCGTCACTGTTACCCCGCCGGCGTCATTGTTACACGGAAGGCGTGACTGATACACAGAGGGCGTCACTGTTACATATACGGCGTCACTGTGCTCAAACGGCGTCACCGTTACAACGAAGGCGTCACTGTTCCACCGAAGGCGTCACTGTTGCGCAGAAGCCGTCACTGTCACACAGCCGGCGTCACCGTTACCCCGAAGGCGTCACCGTTACAACGAAGGCGTCACTGTTGCCCAGACGGCGTCAATGTGCACAGACGGCGTCACTGTTAAAACTTCGGCGTCACTGTGCACACACGGCGTCACTGTTAGACAGAAGGCGGCACTGTTGCACAGACGGAGTCAATGTGCACATACCACTGTTACACATACGACGTCACTGTTACACAAACGGCGTCACCGTTACCCCGAAGGCGTCACCGTTGCACAGACGGCGTCACCGTTACACAGACGGCGACACTGTTACTCAGCCGGCGTCACTGTTACACCGAAGGCGCCACTGTTGCACAGACGGGGTCAATGTGCACATAAGGCGTCACTGTTACAAATACGGCGTCACTGTTAGACAGAAGGCGGCACTAATACACAGACGGCGTCCCTGTTACACAGACGGAGTCACTGCTACACATACGGCGTCTCTTTGCACAAACGGCGTCACTGTTACGCATACGGCGTCACTGTTAGACAGAAGGCGGCACTAATACACAGACGGCGCCACTGTTACACAGACCGCGTCACTGTTACACCGAAGGCGGCACTGTTGCACAGACGGAGTCAATGTGCACATAAGGCGTCACTGTTACATAGAAGGTGTCACTGCTACACAGCCAGAAGGCGTCACTGGTACACATACTGCTTCACTGTTACACAGAAAGTGTCACTGCTACACAGCCAGAAGGCGTCACTGCTGCACAGACGGCGTCACCGTTACCCCGAAGGCGTCACCGTTGCACAGACGGCGTCACCGTTACCCCGAAGGCGTCACCGTTGCACAGACGGCGTCAATGTGCCCCTACGGCGGCACTGTTACACAGAAAGGGTCAATACGGCGTCACTGTTTCACAGACGGCGTCAAGGTGCACATACGGCGTCGCTGTTACACAGAAGGGGTCACTGCTACACAGACGGCGTCCCTGTTACACAGCCGGCGTCATTGTTACAAAGAAGGCGTGACTGTTACACAGAACGCGTCACTGTTACGCGGAAGGCGTCATTGTTACACAGAAGGAGTCACTGCTACACATCCTACACAGACGGCGTCAGTGCCACGTCATTGTTACACATAAGGCGTCACTGTTAAAACTTCGGCGTCACTGTGCACAAACGGGGGCACCGTTACACCGAAGGGGTCACTGTTACCCAGAAGGCGTCACTGGTACACATCCGGCGTCACTCGGCGTCACTGTTACAAATACGGCGTCACTGTCGTCACTGCTACACAACCGGCGTCCCTAATACACAGAAGGCGTCCCCGTTACACAGACGGCGACACTGTTACTCAGCCGGCGTCACTGTTACGCAGAAGGCGTCATTGTTACACAGAAGGCGTGACTGTTACACAGAAGGCGTCACTGTTGCACAGACGGCGTCAATGTGCACATACGGCGTCACTGTTACACAGAAGGCGTCACTGTTACACAGAAGGCGTCACTGCTACACATCCGGCGTCACTGTTACACAGACGGCGTCACTGCTACACATCCGGCGTCACTAATACACAGAAGGCGTCACTGTTACACAGACGGCGTCATTGTTACACAGAAGGCGTCACTGCTACACAGCCGGCGTCACTGTTACACAGACGGCGTCACTGTCACACAGAAGGCGTCACTGTCACACAGAAGGCGTCACTGTTACACAGCCGGCGTCACTGTTACACATACGGTGTCACTGTTACACACACGGCGTCACTGTTACACATACGGCGTCACTGTTACACATACGGCGTCACTGTTACACAGAAGGCGTCACTGTTACACAGCCGGCGTCACTATTACACAGAAGGCGTCACTGTTACACAGACGGCGTCACTGTTACACAGACGGCGTCACTGTTACACAGACGGCGTCACTGTTACACAGACGGCGTCACTGTTACACAGACGGCGTCACTGTTACACAGACGGCGTCACTGTTACACAGACGGCGTCACTGTTACACAGACGGCGTCACTGTTACACAGACGGCGTCACTGTTACACAGACGGCGTCACTGTTACACAGACGGCGTCACTGTTACACAGACGGCGTCACTGTTACACAGACGGCGTCACTGTTACACAGACGGCGTCACTGTTACACAGACGGCGTCACTGTTACACAGACGGCGTCACTGTTACACAGACGGCGTCACTGTTACACAGACGGCGTCACTGTTACACAGACGGCGTCACTGTTACACAGACGGCGTCACTGTTACACAGACGGCGTCACTGTTACACAGACGGCGTCACTGTTACACAGACGGCGTCACTGTTACACAGACGGCGTCACTGTTACACAGACGGCGTCACTGTTACACAGACGGCGTCACTGTTACACAGACGGCGTCACTGTTACACAGACGGCGTCACTGTTACACAGACGGCGTCACTGTTACACAGACGGCGTCACTGTTACACAGACGGCGTCACTGTTACACAGACGGCGTCACTGTTACACAGACGGCGTCACTGTTACACAGACGGCGTCACTGTTACACAGACGGCGTCACTGTTACACAGACGGCGTCACTGTTACACAGACGGCGTCACTGTTACACAGACGGCGTCACTGTTACACAGACGGCGTCACTGTTACACAGACGGCGTCACTGTTACACAGACGGCGTCACTGTTACACAGACGGCGTCACTGTTACACAGACGGCGTCACTGTTACACAGACGGCGTCACTGTTACACAGACGGCGTCACTGTTACACAGACGGCGTCACTGTTACACAGACGGCGTCACTGTTACACAGACGGCGTCACTGTTACACAGACGGCGTCACTGTTACACAGACGGCGTCACTGTTACACAGACGGCGTCACTGTTACACAGACGGCGTCACTGTTACACAGACGGCGTCACTGTTACACAGACGGCGTCACTGTTACACAGACGGCGTCACTGTTACACAGACGGCGTCACTGTTACACAGACGGCGTCACTGTTACACAGACGGCGTCACTGTTACACAGACGGCGTCACTGTTACACAGACGGCGTCACTGTTACACAGACGGCGTCACTGTTACACAGACGGCGTCACTGTTACACAGACGGCGTCACTGTTACACAGACGGCGTCACTGTTACACAGACGGCGTCACTGTTACACAGACGGCGTCACTGTTACACAGACGGCGTCACTGTTACACAGACGGCGTCACTGTTACACAGACGGCGTCACTGTTACACAGACGGCGTCACTGTTACACAGACGGCGTCACTGTTACACAGACGGCGTCACTGTTACACAGACGGCGTCACTGTTACACAGACGGCGTCACTGTTACACAGACGGCGTCACTGTTACACAGACGGCGTCACTGTTACACAGACGGCGTCACTGTTACACAGACGGCGTCACTGTTACACAGACGGCGTCACTGTTACACAGACGGCGTCACTGTTACACAGACGGCGTCACTGTTACACAGACGGCGTCACTGTTACACAGACGGCGTCACTGTTACACAGACGGCGTCACTGTTACACAGACGGCGTCACTGTTACACAGACGGCGTCACTGTTACACAGACGGCGTCACTGTTACACAGACGGCGTCACTGTTACACAGACGGCGTCACTGTTACACAGACGGCGTCACTGTTACACAGACGGCGTCACTGTTACACAGACGGCGTCACTGTTACACAGACGGCGTCACTGTTACACAGACGGCGTCACTGTTACACAGACGGCGTCACTGTTACACAGACGGCGTCACTGTTACACAGACGGCGTCACTGTTACACAGACGGCGTCACTGTTACACAGACGGCGTCACTGTTACACAGACGGCGTCACTGTTACACAGACGGCGTCACTGTTACACAGACGGCGTCACTGTTACACAGACGGCGTCACTGTTACACAGACGGCGTCACTGTTACACAGACGGCGTCACTGTTACACAGACGGCGTCACTGTTACACAGACGGTGTCACTGTTACACAGACGGCGTCACTGTTACACATACGGTGTCACTGTTACACAGACGGCGTCACTGTTACACAGACGGCGTCACTGTTACACAGACGGCGTCACTGTTACACAGAAGGCGTCACTGTTACACAGACGGCGTCACTGTTACACAGAAGGCGTCACTGTTACACAGACGGCGTCACTGTTACACAGAAGGCATCACTGCTACACAGAAGGCGTCACTGTTACACAGACGGCGTCACTGTTACACAGAAGGCGTCACTGTTACACAGACGGCGTCATTGTTACACAGACGGCGTCACTGCTACACAGCCGGCGTCACTGTTACACAGAAGGCGTGACTGTTACACAGACGGCGTCACTGTTACACAAAAGGCGTCACTGTTACACAGACGGCGTCACTGCTACACAGCCGGCGTCACTGTTACACAGAAGGCGTCACTGTTACGCAGAAGGCGTGACTGTTACGTATACACAGAAGGCGTCACTGTTACGCAGAAGGCGTGACTGTTACACAGACTGTGTCGAGTAACGCTCACATTAACGTGATGTTAATTACTAGATCAAAGGCATTGCTGTTGTTATTTAACAGATAATTACAGAAGGTTTTACATAATTAAAATTAATACGTGAAAGATGAATACCCGAATGTCCATAACGTACCACAGCTTTCAACAGAAGACAGAGAAGATACCCCCGATCTTGTAGCGAATGCCTTAATTCTACAATAAGAATGTATGCCTATCCCCCTACAAACAGGGGTTATTGTCAATATGATTTTAGTCCCAATATATCAATATTGAGTTTATGATTAGAAAAAATAAATTCTGATTAACTACGAGAACATTTTTTTGAACGATTTTTTAAAACAAGAAACGACATAGAAGGGTAACTTTATTTCGAAAACAAGACGTAGAATATGCTCATATCATCATAATATCATAAAGAATTTTATGATACTAGTGCTATTTATGAACATTAATTTAACATTTCATCTCATTCATTATTTTGGATTTCCTCTTACAAACTTTCGCCATTTAATTTCGTTCAGTAACAATTTCATACCTAAAAGTTATTCAATTACATTTGTACCATTTAAGAGAACCTCTATGTGTAAATGTAGCTGTCGTCAGATTAACTCATGTAATATTGGTTTCCATCTTATGCATTATACCTTAAAGTCAATTATGTTACGTAATGAGATTAACTGGTCTTACCAAGTATGACACTTACGTCTCGGACAAAGGACAGGCTAATTGCCTTACCTGTTCGGGTACTCACCAGTCAGAATAGAGACATAAGTGACAGCTGTCAATCAAGTTAACTTTATTGTGTTAATTGTCAATGTATCACTGTTCTACTGTAGGTTAAAAGGTATATCATTTTATATAAATGAGCAATTCCCGAAGGAAATACACCACCGCCGAAGGGAGCTGGGACCGACTATGAAAGATCTCCGGGATAAGGGTAAACATGTGCGGCTGGTAAGGAACAGACTCATCGTTGATGGGAAACTATATAATGGCCCAATCATCAACCACGGCAGACATTCATCGGCCCCAGCGGATACCGGACCTGGTAATGGTGGCCCATCGTACAGTGAGGCGACGCGCGAGAATACCTCTGTCAAAACATCTAACGGTACTTCCCGGGAAACGGCGCGCGCTGGCAATGGTTTCAACCCACCCGGAAGTGCTCCTTTAGGTTCTACGGGGAGATCCCACAATAGATATTAGGACAGGCAGGGACATATCTCTGTAATATCATGGAATGTCGCCAGATCCCTAGTCGAAAAACTACATGATAATGATTTTATTAATACTATTGCTAAATATGATATTATTTGCCTGTATGAATGTTGGGTGAATGAAAATGACGATGTTACTTTACCTGGTTATGATGTTAAATCTGTTCCTAGAATTGATGGAAGGGGTGGAGGAATTGCTATTTATTGTAAAGAAACCATTAAGCAAATAGTTTCCATCGAAAAAGTTGTATTTGATCATTCTGTTATTATCAAATTAGATTCAAAGTATATGAAAGATAACAAAAATTGTTTTATTATATCTAATTATGTGCCTCCGGCCAATAGCGTATACTAAGATAATAATGACGTTGATATTTTTGAAGTCATAGAAGAAAATGTATCTGTGTATAATGAATACGGAAATGTGATTGTTATTGGTGATCTAAATAGTAGAACCGGAACAAGTAGCGATTTTATAGAAAATGACAATATTGGAAGTTTACCTTTCCATGTTTTATCGAATGTTTTTAATTACTTACCTGATATAAACGTTACTGAAAGAAAAAGTACAGATAAAATTGTAAACACAATGGGAAGAAAACTTTTGAATTTATGTAAAGCGAGTGGTTTGAGAATTGTAAATGGGCGACATCCGGGCGACGATAAAGGCAGTATTACATTCTATAATAGTTTGGGAAAAAGTTTAATCGATTATGTTCTTGTTGATGAGTCAAATTTCGAAATTATAGGAAATTTTAAAAGCGGAGAGTTCAATCATTTTTCAGACCATTCGCCTATTGTGTTTACGGTAGAAATTAAGATTATAGAAGAAAATATACATGGTGATAATGAGCTGTTTTATTCTACGCGATGGAATCAGGAACATTTTGAGTTAATTAAAAACAATGGTCAGTGATAATGCCGATAGTCTAATGCATACATGTATAAATATGGATATGTCTTTGGATAGTGTTAATAAAAGTGTCGCAGATTTTTCTGAATTACTGAGAACCATTGTTGAACCTTATTGCGTTCAAATTCCATCTTGTAATATATCTAAAAACTATAATAAGGGAGATAAACCTTGGTTTTCAGAAACTTGTAAAGTAAAATTCAAAGAATACAAAACTGCTCTCTCAGTCTTTAATAAGAACAAAACACGTGACAATCATACAAGTTTGATCGATAAGAAAAAGGTATACAAGAAGCTAGAATTAAAACTGAAAAGAGAATACAAGACAGAAGGGTAACATGATGAATTAAATATAACCCGAAAACATTTTACAAAAGTTTTAAAAGAAAGACAAAAGCGAGAAAATGTGATTTGAAAAGAGAAGATTTTTTTGAACATCTAAAAAAAATGGCGTCTACTGTTCCTGATCGTAATGAGGATGTTGATGCATATACGAATGCTTATGATGATTCTGGTAATGATATGAACCCTTATTATGAATTAGATGTAGAGATCACTGAGAGAGGGATTTTACATGCAATATCTAATTTAAAACTAAATAAGGCTTGTGGTCTTGATGGTTTGTTAAATGAAGTGTTTGTTACTTGGCATTGACACCATGTCTAAAATTGCTTTTTAATGGAAAATTTAGTTCTGGAATTTTTCCAGATAATTGGAATATTGGAACAATTATACCACTATTTAAGAAAGGGGATGTGAATGTAACTGATAATTATAGAGGTATTACATTAGTAAGTTGTCTTGGAAAATTTTTCACTGCCATTTTAAATGAAAGATTAGTTAATGTTGATAAAATACATAATATTATCACAGATGTACAATTTGGATTTAGAAAAAAACTTTCCACGATAGATGCTATTTTTGTGTACAATCATTAATTAATAGAACTCTCAAAAAACGAAACAGACTTTACTGCTGTTTCATAGATTATAAAAAAGCTTTTGATTTTGTTAGTCGACAAAATCTTTGGTATAAAATGATTAAGGAGGGTATAGAAGAGAAATTCCTGAAAATAATAAGAAGTCTTAATGCCAATGTAAAATGTTGTGTTAAATTCAAAGGTGTTACTGAATTTTTCAAATGTGATTGTGGTTTATTCCAAGGGGAAATATTATCTCCCTTGTTGTTTACATTGTTTGTTAATGATTTAGAAATGGATTTTATAAAAAAATAATTGCTTATCACTAGAAATTCAAACCATTAATTTATTTTTACTTATGTATGCAGACGATATGGTCATACTATCGGAAACACCAGAAGACTTGCAGAAAATGTTAGATTCACTAGCAGATTACTGTAGAAAATGGAGCTTAACTTTAAATGTAGATAAAACAAAAATAGTTATCTTTAGAAATGGAGGTTTAATAAGAGCAAAAGAAAAATGGTTTTATAATAATGATGCGATTGAAGTAGTTGATGAGTTTAATTATCTTGGTCTCACTTTAAATTATAATGGAAAATTTACAAAAACACAAAAAAACCTTGCAGAACAAGGTCGAAAAGCACTATTTGCCATAAATAATGTATGTAAAAAGAATTATTTTAATATAGAATCTCGTCTTGCTGTTTTTGACACGTTTGTCAATAGTATTTTAATGTACGGTTCAGAAATTTGGGGATTTCATAAAGCACCCGAAATAGAAAAATTGCATATTGGATTTTTGAAATCATTATTAGGATTAAGAAAATCTACAAACACTGCATTTCTTTATATTGAATTTGGAAGATCTCATTTAGAGCTGTTAAGAAAAGTTAAAATTTTTAAGTATTGGATTAAATTACAACGTTCTGATAACTGTGTGCTGAAAGCTTGTTATGATGATATGGTTGAAAATAAAGACCCCTGGATCCTTAACTTAAAACATGATCTTTCAAGAGTCGGCCTTGGATACATGTTTGTGACTGATAGTATTTATCATTCTAGTGAAGTATATAAGCAGCGATTATGTGATAGTTTTCAGCAAGATTGTCTAGAGAAAGTTCATTCTTCTTCTAAAGGAGTATTATATCAGCATTTAGTGGAAAGTATTAAATTGCAACCATATCTTCATAAGGCAATTAATTTTAATTATTTAAAACATATTTCTAAGATACGTTTATGTGCGCATGACCTGTCTATTGAACGTGGCCGTTACAGAGATATACCTAGAGAAGAAAGAAAATGCATTTTATGTAATGAAAATGATATAGAAGATGAATTTCATTTTATAATTAAATGTAATCGCTATTCAGACCTCCGGTCTAAATACATAAAGAAATATTATTTCAAAAGGCCTAGTATGTATACATTTGTTCAATTACTCAAAATCGAAAACACAAAAGAACTTAATAATTTAGGAAAGTATTTATCACTAGCGTTTAAACGTAGAGCAGATTTATTAAGAGGTCATCAATAGAACAGGTCATGTTAAGATACATGTTGTACATCAGTTTATTGTATACAAATTATGTAATATACTATTATATTGATAAGTCTTGTATGGGTGAATGAGGATGAAGAATGGTTCTGGCGTGTGTATGATGAATGACGAATGATTGCTGCTGCTGTTGCTAATATGGTGATGATGATGATGATGATGATGTAATGATGTGATGATGATGATGTAACGATGTGATGATGATGATGATGATGATATGATGATGATGATGATGATGATGAGGAGGATGATGATGATGATGTTAATGAAGATGATGAGGATGATGTGTGCGAGTCAGTGTGAGTGTTCTTGATGATGAGGATGATATGTGCGAGTCAGTGTGAGTGTGTCCTTGTGAGTGTCTTTGTCTTATCTGTAATTGCCATAAGTTGTAAAACTTCAGCAAATAAAGAACTTGAACTTGAACATGTTTGGTAATCAGTTAGGAGCTAGGCATCGGATTGTACGGGTGTGTTTTTGGATGCTCCAGAAATCGCCCGCCGACCTAGAGAAAGTTATTTTAATAAATTTATGTTTGGACTACAATTCAACATCTTGGAATTCTACTTTCGAACTACACATTACAACGAACAGAAATTTTCGTTGTGATAATAACATAAACAGTGGCTGTTTGATGTGATCTCCAGATGTCTAATATGATGGCGTTCTGTACTTGACCTACGCTAGGCGAACTCACTGATCGACATATCAGAACGTTTCAACAATTCATAAACAACAAGCAGTAAAGTCTATAAAAAAAGTTGAACGAAACAAAACCAACTATCAGTGAAAGTTCATATGATTGATTAAAACCACACCGAATTCACAACCAGTGAAAGTCAATATTATAAATCATAATCACTTAGGACCACCAGTGAAAGTCAATATCATTAATCATAACCACTTAAAATTAACCACTAGTGAAAGTCAATATCATTAATCATAACCACTTAAAATTAACCACCAGTGAAAGTCAATATCATTAATCATAACCACTTAAAATTAACCACCAGTGAAAGTCAATATCATTAATCATAACCACTTAAAATTAACCACCAGTGAAAGTCAATATCATTAATCATAACCACTTAAAATTAACCACCAGTGAAAGTCAATATCATTAATCATAACCACTTAAAATTAACCACCAGTGAAAGTCAATATCATTAATCATAACCACTTAAAATTAACCACCAGTGAAAGTCAATATCATTAATCATAACCACTTAAAATTAACCACCAGTGAAAGTCAATATCATTAATCATAACCACTTAAAATTAACCACCAGTGAAAGTCAATATCATTAATCATAACCACTTAAAATTAACCACCAGTGAAAGTCAATATCATTAATCATAACCACTTAAAATTAACCACCAGTGAAAGTCAATATCATTAATCATAACCACTTAAAATTAACCACCAGTGAAAATCCATCGAATACATTGAAACCAAATAGCATAAACCACCAGTGAAAGTCAATATAGCACCGAAAACAAAGCAATGAAGCACAGCTAGTCTATCCTTTTAAACTTTAGAGAGCTTCAACATTTTATACGGGAATACTATGAGATAAAGTGTTTTGTTTCTTTCTAATGCCTTGTAATAGGAACCAAAACACACGAGTTGTTTGTCATCGATGGTTGTTACAGTAAGACGTAAACCGCCGTTCTATCAGACGCGAATTATGACGTACGTATATATTCTATTCTTTTTAAAATAACATTTTACATGAGAGAACAAGTGATTAAGGCTTCATGTTACAACGTGACATTTCCGGGATGAGGGTGACGAAGGTGTCCAGCGATCAGTAATCAAATAACTGATCCTCCAATCTAGGGATAAACACCAATCAGACATAATAAACAGTATTTATAAATGTGTATCTGTAGAACAGTCTTACAGAACTTCTGTAGTATTGGCGACAGGTTAACACCACTGACTGGTGTAACGAGGTGTCCCCGTCCGCTCCCCATAGCATTTCATGGACATGCAAAACATACAAGTCCGGTGAGTTCACTAACTGTGGTTTTGATGGGAATGGCAGGTAATTTTACTGTTGACAGGACAACAGGCATGTTTCCTGTTCGTTATTAACGAGATGAAGTAGTTAAGATTGTACCATTAGGCGGGGAGAGATATATGTTAAGAGTGACCCCCCACCCCCTTTGAATGTTACACAAGGTACATGACAAAAACATTTCAGCCACGTGGGATATAGTATCCTGTTTAAGTACAAGGCACAAGAGAGAAAATTATATTGAAAGTCGCCATGCTGTGTGTGCTTCTGATAGCGGGATGTTTGATCCTATCTACACAGGTATACTATTATTACCTATTACTATTATTATTAATGATCTCTAGAACAAAACTACCATTTTTTCACCTTTTTCTTTTTACTATCGGCATGGTTAAGTTTTAATAGACTTTGATTGGTGGAAACAAATGTTTGTGTTTACATAATTACATTGATCTAAACACAGTAGTAGTTTCTTCTTAATACACAAGTCAACACATTAGAATAGTTATCGACCAACAGATAGTCCTAACATAAACGAAGAATTAGGCGGACACGGATTTGATAGGGAAACTACAGAACATGGTAATAATTATAAAGATAGGACAAGGTTTTGGTATTATAATATGTGATACCAACTTTTCATAATGAACATTAGATATCATACACTATATATGCTTCGTAAAAAACCCACTACAAATAGGTTTCGTTCACGATGAATAACCAGCCAGAATACATAAAATACATACAAAACAGTCTCTCGACTGCGCCATTATAACTTTGATTTACTATTTTTGAATCAGAATAAAGCAAGAAACAAAGGCAATCACAGCTCAATGCTTAAATATAAAGTATTAAGATAGAGTCCACATCGGTCTCCGTTCTCAGTCTAAGTTCCGCTGTAGTTATAATTGTTCAATATTCTATCACACACATTCAGTATTGTATGAAGTTGTGTATTCCTCCCTAATTATTACATCCAAAATAATCACGAATACAAAGATATCTCAAAATATATCAACTATGCAGATTTATAAACATAATTCATTGGCATAACTTAATCCCATTTCATTTATCACAAGTGACATAAACGCTCAAACATTGATTTACGTGTATCTTATTCTCTGTTCAACAAAGCACAATATCACAGTGAATGAAAGACCTAATGATTTGATTTCTTATCTCACATGTGTATCTGGGCATTGTTAGTAATGGTACTTTATTATGATCACATCAATGTTAAACAATAGTAAGGAACTATAATATATTTACTAAACTATTTGATGATATATTTATGACGTTTTCACCAGACCCAGTTTCAGTGGGACGCCTGCCCTGACAACTCAAATGTCATTACCACCTGTCAAGTGACTAGGGACAACTGTTTCTCAGATTACAACTGTCCCAGGGGTAGGTACAATACTGTTTCTCAGATTACAACTGTCCCAGGGGAAGCTACAATACTGTTTCTCAGATTACAACTGTCCCAGGGGTAGGTAATATACTGTTTCTCAGATTACAACTGTCCCAGGGATAGGTACAATACTGCTCCACAGACTATTACTGTCCCAGGGATAGGTACAATACTGCTCCACGGACTATAACTGTCCCAGGGATAGGTACAATACAGCTCCACAGACTATAACTGTCCCAGGGATAGGGACAATACTGCTTCACAGACTACAACTGTCCCAGGGATAGGTAGAATACTGCTTCACAGATTACAACTGTCCCAGGGATAGGGACAATACTGCTTCACCAACCAAAACTGTCCTAGGGATAGGTACAATACTGCTCCACAAACTATAACTGTCCCAGGGATAGGTACAATACAGCTCCACAGACTATAACTGTCCCAGGGATAGGTACAACACTGCTTCACAGCCTATTACTGTCCCAGGGATAGGTACAATACTGTTTCTCAGATTACAACTGTCCCAGGGGAAGGTACAATACTGCTTCACAGACTACAACTGTCCCAGGCATAGGTACAATACTGCTTCACAGATTACAACTGTCCCAGGGATAGGTACAATACTGCTCAACAGACTATAACTGTCCCAGGGATAGGTACAATTCTGCTCCACAGACTATAACTGTCCCAGGGATAGGGACAATACTGCTTCACAGACTATAACTGTCCCAGGGATAGGCACAATACTGCTCCACAGACTATAACTGTCCCAGGGATAGGTACAACACTGCTTCACAGCCTATTACTGTCCCAGGGATAGGTACAATACTGTTTCACAGATTATAACTGTCCCAGGGATAGGTACAATACTGCTTCACAGACTATAACTGTCCCAGGGATAGGTACAATACTGCTTCACCAACCAAAACTGTCCTAGGGATAGGTACAATACTGCTCCACAGACTATAACTGTCCCAGGGATAGGTACAATACTGCTTCACAGACTATTACTGTCCCAGGGATAGGTACAATACTGTTTCTCAGATTACAACTGTCCCAGGGGTAGGTACAATACTGCTTCACAGACTACAACTGTCCCAGGGATAGATACAATACTGCTTCACAGACTACAACTGTCCCAAGGATAGGTACAATACTGCTTCACAGATTACAACTGTCCCAGGGATAGGTACAATACTGCTTCACAGACTACAACTGTCCCAGGGATAGGTACAATACTGCTCCACGGACTATAACTGTCCCAGGGATAGGTACAATACTGCTTCACAGACTACAACTGTCCCAGGGATAGGTACAATACTGCTTCACAGACCAAAACTGTCCCAGGGATAGGTACAATACTGCTTCACAGACTACAACTGTCCCCGGGATAGGTACAATACTGCTTCACAGACTATTACTGTCCCAAGGATAGGTACAATACTGCTTCACAGATTACAACTGTCCCAGGGATAGGTACAATACTGTTTCACAGACTACAACTGTCCCAGGGATAGGCACAATACTGCTTCACAGTCTACAACTGTCCCAGGGATAGGTACAATACTGATTCACAGACTACAACTGTCCCAGGGATAGGGACAAAACTGCTTCATAGACTATAACTGTACCAGGGATAGGTACAATACTGCTTCACAGATTACAACTGTCCCAGGGATAGGTACAATACTGATTCACAGACTACAACTGTCCCAGGGATAGGTACATAACTGCTTCACAGACTATAACTGTCCCAGGGATAGGTACAGTACTGCTTCACAGACTATAACTGTCCCAGGGATAGGTACAATACTGCTTCGCAAACTACAACTGTTCCAGGAATAGGTACAATCCTGCTTCAGAGACCACAACTGTCCCAGGGATAGGTACAATACTGCTCCACGGACTATAACTGTCCCAGGGATAGGTACAATACTGTTTCACAGACTACAACTGTCCCAGGGATACATACAATACTGCTTCACAGACTACAACTGTCCCAGAAATAGGTACAATCCTGCTTCACAGACTACAACTGTCCCAGGGCTAGGTACTATACTGCTTCACAGACTACAACCGTCCCAGGGAAAGGTACAATACTGCTTCACAGACTATTACTGTCCCAGGGATAGGTACAATACTGCTTCACAGTCTACAACTGTCCCAGGGATAGGTACAATACTGCTCCACAGACTATAACTGTCCCAGGGATAGGTACAGTACTGCTTCACAAACTACAACTGTTCCAGGAATAAGTACAATCCTGCTTCAGAGACCACAACTGTCCCAGGGATTGGTACAATACTGTTTCACAGACTACAACTGTCCCAGGGATAGGGACAATCAAACTACAACTGTCCCAGGGATAGGTACAATCAGACTACAACTGTCCCAGGGATAGGTACTATCCTGCTTCACAGACTACAACCGTCCCAGGGAAAGGTACAATACTGCTTCACAGACTATTACTGTCCCAAGGATAGGTACAATACTGCTCCACAGATTACAACTGTCCCAGGGATAGGTACAATACTGCTCCACAGACTATAACTGTCCCAGGGATAGGTACAATACTGCTCCACAGACTATAACTGTCCCAGGGATAGGTACAATACTGCTTCGCAAACTACAACTGTTCCAGGAATAGGTACAATCCTGCTTCAGAGACCACAACTGTCCCAGGGATAGGTACAATACTGCTTCACAAACTACAACTGTTCCAGGAATAGGTACAATCCTGCTTCAGAGACCACAACTGTCCCAGGGATAGGTACAATACTGTTTCACAGACTACAACTGTCCCAGAGATAGGTACAATACTGCTTCACAGACTATAACTGTCCCAGGGATAGGTACAATCCTGCTTCACAGACCACAACTGTCCCAGGGATAGGTACAATACTGCTTCACACACTACAACAGTCCCAGGGATAGGTACAATACTGCTTCACAGACTATTACTGTCCCAGGGATAGGTACAATACTGCTTCATAGACTACAACTGTCCCTGTGGCAGGTACAATACTGCTTCACAGACTACAACTGTCCAAGGGATAGGTACAATACTGCTTTATAGACTACAACTGTCCCAGTGGCAGGTACAATACTGCTTCACAGACTATAACTGTCCCAGGGATATGTACAATACTGCTTCACAGACTATAACTGTCCCAGGGATATGTACAATACTGCTTCACAGACTATAACTGTCCCAGGGATAGGTACAATCCTGCTTCACAGACCACAACTGTCCCAGTGATAGGTACAATACTGTTTCACAGACTACAACTGTCCCAGAGATAGGTACAATACTGCTTCACAGACTACAACTGGCCCAGGGATAGGTACAATACTGCTTCACAGACTATTACTGTCCCAGGGATAGGTACAATACTGCTTCACAGATTACAACTGTCCCAGGGATAGGTACAATCCCAGGGATAGGTACAATACTGCTTCACAGACTATAACTGTCCCAGGGATATGTACAATACTGCTTCACAGACTATAACTGTCCCAGGGATATGTACAATACTGCTTCACAGACTATAACTGTCCCAGGGATAGGTACAATCCTGCTTCACAGACCACAACTGTCCCAGGGATTGGTACAATACTGTTTCACAGACTACAACTGTCCCAGAGATAGGTACAATACTGCTTCACAGACTACAACTGGCCCAGGGATAGGTACAATACTGCTTCACAGACTATTACTGTCCCAGGGATAGGTACAATACTGCTTCACCAACCAAAACTGTCCTAGGGATAGGTACAATACTGCTCCACAGAATATAACTGTCCCAGGGATAGGTACAATACTGCTTCATAGACTACAACTGTCCCTGTGGCAGGTACAATACTGCTTCACAGACTACAACTGGCCCAGGGATAGGTACAATACTGCTTCACAGACTATTACTGTAGGGATAGGTACAATACTGCTTCACAGATTACAACTGTCCCAGGGATAGGTACAATCCCAGGGATAGGTACAATACTGCTTCACAGACTATTACTGTAGGGATAGGTACAATACTGCTTCACAGATTACAACTGTCCCAGGGATAGGTACAATACTGTTTCACAGACTACAACTGTCCCAGGGATAGGTACAATCCTGCTTCACAGACCACAACTGTCCCAGTGATAGGTACAATACTGTTTCACAGACTACAACTGTCCCAGAGATAGGTACAATACTGCTTCACAGACTACAACTGGCCCAGGGATAGGTACAATACTGCTTCACAGACTACAACTGTCCAAGGGATAGGTACAATACTGCTTTATAGACTACAACTGTCCCAGTGGCAGGTACAATACTGCTTCACAGACTATAACTGTCCCAGGGATAGGTACAATCCTGCTTCACAGACCACAACTGTCCCAGTGATAGGTACAATACTGTTTCACAGACTACAACTGTCCCAGGGATTGGTACAATAGTACAACTATCCATTGGGGCTTCACAGACTACAACCGTCCCAGGGAAAGGTACAATACTGCTTCTCATACTATTACTGTCCCAGGGATAGGTACAATACTGCTTCATAGACTACAACTGTCCCTGTGGCAGGTACAATACTGCTTCACAGACTACAACTGTCCCAGGGATTGGTACAATAGTACAACTATCCATTGGGTAGTTATATTACTGCTTCAAATAATACAACTGTCTCTTGGAGTATCAAAGAAAAAAGATATCTCACAATAAACGAACTGCATTATAATTGATGTGTTTAGTAAATGGAATATTATATAAGCGTTCATCAAAAATATGTCCGAGCAGGAAGTTCCCAGGAGCCCTTTATTAATGTTGATTTGCAATGGTCATCATCCTGATGTTTTCAGGTTGGAGGTGTTGCTCGTACGGTTGTGGACGGACTTGTCAGCAGCCGGGTAAGTAGCACTCTATACTAGTTACAATGTATATCTTTTATAATTGGCCCTGTCAGGCCAAATAAATTATAACTGGACCTATCAGAGGCCTAATATATGTTATTTATCTATAACTGTACCTGTCAGAGGCCAAATGAATTATTTTTCTATAATTAGACCTGTCAGAGGCCAAATATATATCTTTGTTATAACTAGACCTGTCAGAGGCCAAATATATTATTTTTCTATAACTGGAGCTGTCAGAAGCCAAATATATTATTTTTCTATAACTGGAGCTGTTAGAGGTAAAATAAATTATTTTACTATGCTTGACCCTGTCAATCGCCAACTAATTCTTCATCTATAATTAGACCTGTAAGCGAACCCGTAAACAACCTTAGGACAAAAATATCTGACCCTCTTCCACAGCTGAACACAGCTGAACACTTTCCGAGCTTTGACGCACCATTCTTTCTCTAGGAAACCACACATTCCAACATATTGCAATACTGCTCACGAATTAAAGGACCTAAGATAGCTGTTGGATCATTTTATTACGCGTTGAGATATGTAAACGTTATATAAACGAATATTATGATAGCTACGTAATATCCTCACGAACATGAAACTACAGGTTAACACAGTTATCTTCATTAAATTTTTGATTTGCCTGCAGCAATAATTGTTATTTCATTACAAGACCCTAGGACAAATGACTTTCACTTACACGGTAACCTTCTTTTACTCAAAAGTAACGTTCTGATTTTCCTACCAGTTTAGATTATAAGTTTAGCCTGGCTAAGTG
>NW_018403916.1:0-112 GCF_002113885.1 Mizuhopecten yessoensis
GTGGTAGTGTGTGTGGTGGTTGTGTGTGTGTGTGGTAGTGTGTGTGGTGATAGTGTGTGTGGTGGTAGTGTGCGTGGAGGTAGTGTGTGTAGTGAAAGTGTGTGTGGTGGTA
>NW_018403916.1:4993-5170 GCF_002113885.1 Mizuhopecten yessoensis
ATCTGTGTGTGGTAGTGTGTGTGGTGGTAATTTGTTTGGTGGTAGGGTGTGTGTGTGGTAGTGTGTGTGGTGGTAGTGTGTGTGGTGATAGTGTGTGTGTGGTAGTGTGTGTGGTGGTAGTGTGTGTGGTTGTAGTGTGTGTAGTTAAAGTGTGTGTGTGGTAGTGTGTGTGGTGGT
>NW_018403917.1:0-112 GCF_002113885.1 Mizuhopecten yessoensis
GTGGTATCAAACTCTGTCTCATAGGGAAAACAAGTGTGGTGGAACTATGTATCCAACTCCGTCTCATAGGGAAAACAAGTGTGGTGGTATCAAACACTGTCTCACAGGGAAA
>NW_018403917.1:4700-4773 GCF_002113885.1 Mizuhopecten yessoensis
TCTCCGTCTCACAGGGAAAACATGTGTGGTGGAACGATGTATCAAACTCCGTCTCATAGGGAAAACAAGTGTG
>NW_018403918.1:0-112 GCF_002113885.1 Mizuhopecten yessoensis
CCCATCCCCGCTACTGAACAAAGAGAGGTATAGCGTTTTAGAGGTGTCCCATCCCCACTACTGAACAAAGAGAGGTGTAGCGTTGTAGATGTATCCCATCTCCACTACTGAA
>NW_018403918.1:1666-1889 GCF_002113885.1 Mizuhopecten yessoensis
GGTCCCCACTAATGAACAAAGAGAGGTATAGCGTTGTACAGGTATCCCATCCCCACTACTGAACAAAGGGAGGAAGGTATAGCGTTGTAGAGGTATCCCATCCCCGCTACTGAACAAAGAGAGGTATAGCGTTTTAGAGGTATCCCATCCCCACTACTGAACAAAGAGAGGTATAGCGTTGTAGAGGTATCCCATCCCCACTACTGAACAAAGAGAGGTATAG
>NW_018403918.1:1950-2141 GCF_002113885.1 Mizuhopecten yessoensis
GTTGTAGAGGTATCCCATCCCCACTACTGAACAAGTAGAGATATAGTGTTTTAGAGGTATCCCATCCCCACTACTGAACAAGTAGAGATATAGTGTTTTAGAGGTATCCCATCCCCACTACTGAACAAAGGGAGGAAGGTATAGCTTTGTAGAGGTATCCCATCCCCACTACTGAAAAAAGAGAGGTATAG
>NW_018403918.1:3635-4176 GCF_002113885.1 Mizuhopecten yessoensis
TTTCTATTTGAACAGCATGGGAAGGTTATGTAAACTATTACGAACGTACATGTAACACCTTTCTAGTACTCCTTTTTCTGAAACCTGAAAGTTGAGAATAGTGTATACGTAGGGCCTACATTTGATATTTGTTTAGACTTGTCACCTCGCCAGTTATAACATTTATATTTTATATTGAGCAATAGGAATGAAATAATTCATCTATTATACATTTAAATAGTTCTGCTTCGCATCCTAGTCGATTTCCTTTCTATCAGACCATGTCTTTCCCAAAATGAATTTGCATATCCTTTCAACACTTTTTCCCCTTTGAAACCATTCATAAATGGACGCAACATTTATAATTGCATATGAAAATTAAAATGTCAAAAATATTGAGCATTTACATATGATTTTCACTCTCATACAATACTGGTCTTCACAGTTGACAAACTCATCGATCATTTCATAGGAATGACACCTGCGGTACATGAACAAGTGACGTTCATTTTAGGAGACACAAGTCGGTCGAACACGACACCACGGATACACACAAGTCGGT
>NW_018403918.1:4448-5146 GCF_002113885.1 Mizuhopecten yessoensis
AGATACCACGGAAACACACGAGTCGGTCAGACAAGATACCACGGATACACACGAGTCTGTCGGACACGACACCACGGATACACAGGAGTCGGTCAGACACGATAACATTAAGATACACGAGTCGGTCGGACACGACGACATGGATACACACGAGTCGGTCAGACACGACACCACGGAGACAAAAGTAGGTTGGTCACGACACCACGGAGACAAAAGTCGGTCGGACACGACACCACGGAGACAAAAGTCGGTCGGACACGACACCACGGTGACAAAATTCGGTCGGACACGATACCACGGAAACACACGAGTCGGTCGAACACGACATCACGGATACACACAAGTCGGTCGAACACGACACCACGGATACACACAAGTCGGTCGAACACGACACAACGGATACACACAAGTCGGTCGAACACGACACAACGGATACACACAAGTCGGTCGAACAGGACACCACGGAGACAAAAGTCGGTCGGACACGATACCACGGATACACACAAGTCGGTCGAACACGACACCACGGACACACACAAGTCGGTCGAACACGACACCACGTATACACACAAGTCGGTCGAACACGACACCACGGAGACAAAAGTCGGTTGGACACGACACCACGGAGACAAAAGTCGGTCGGACACGATACCACGGATACACACAAGTCGGTCGAACACGACACCACGGATACACAC
>NW_018403918.1:9388-16216 GCF_002113885.1 Mizuhopecten yessoensis
GTCGGACACGACACCACGGAGACGCGAGTCGGTCAGACACGACACCACGGAGACGCGAGTCGGTCAGACACGATAAGACTGATACAAACGAGTCGGTCGGACACGACACCACGGAGACGCAAGTCGGTCAGACACGATAAGACTGATACACACGAGTCGGTCGAACAAGATGCAGCTCCCTGTGTCACTCGATCACTGCCCTTTACTGACTGATTTGTCAATACTAAGCTTTAAGTTATACCACGGACTTAGATAATCTAATTCCGTGGTTATACACAATAAACGACGGGTACGTGTTTAGCTTTGAAAACTTTCCTATTGTTGAAATTTAGTAGCTGCGATTATTCAACTTCATTAAACATCTTTTTAAAATGTCGGAGTTTTTTTCTGGCAACAATTATAGGATAAATGTGCAATGAGCGAAACTTTAGGAGCAGCTTTCCTTTGGTTGTTTGTTGTAAGCACATTATTACACAGATAGGATCAAGGAACACTTTATAAATATTAAAAACACGGACCAAATAGAATAATTAGGTTACGGGGATCGGTATTTTGTGAATATTTACTTAAGTCTTTTTGACTACGGTTATCCCTCGTTTGATCAGGCCTTAACAAACACACACTCCGTAAGGTGATCAAATAAGAACACTTATGATTATTGATATTTGAGGAGACACGTTGAGGAGTAGGCCACCTGTGTATGGCTGTGATATATCGTAATATGTCGTAAAACATGACAATATCATTTTAAGGAGTCGTGTTTGATCATCATCAATGATCACCACGTGCACGGTCTAGTGACCCGATACTGTTTCCCTGGGGACCCAACGCTGCATACCCCGGGCAGACTGGTAAATTAGGGAATAAAACAACCCTGTAAAACCCGGCGAGACAACAGCTGTATATCTCTCTCACCCAATTTAAACTACTCTTAAATTAGAAATTCCTTTAATAATAGAAGAGTATTCCGGCGCATATTAATCTTAAAACTGCAACGGCCGCGCCAATTCGAGGCCAATATGTGCTTTAATTTGTACAGAGAATATGTACACTCCACGAGATACTGTTTCTAGACGATTTATCAAGTTAGAGTAAGGAATGACTATTATATACATTGGTAATTTCTGTGACAAAGCGAAAAGTTAACAACAAAAACAGATAATATCAAACAAGGGTGGTTGGCGGAGTGGCGCAAGGACGGTCGGTAACAAGAAGCCCAGAGGGCCTGTATCGCTCAACTGGATATCTAAGCAATCATGGCAAAATATTCTCCAAATAAGATCCCAGGGATAGTGCCAGACCCCAAAGCCAATTATTGTAGCACCACCATTTATACAATTTTGAATCCCCACAACCTAAGAATGCTTCCAGTCAAATTAAGATAAATTCCAATCAGTGGTTAAGAAGTGTTTGAAGAAATTGTTGACTGACGATCGCGACGGACGACAGGCGATGGCCATGGACAGACAATGGATGTCACGGTATGGCATGAGCTCACCTTGGTCCTTTTGGAAGGGAGATAACTCCTACTACATGATATAACAACAACAACAATAATTGTGAGATCTATTTATTACTAGTACACTGTGCACGCATGACAATCTGTCTAGTAGGAGTATTTGATTTGACCTTAAGTAGTTTATGTATTTTTTTTACAGGATGGCATGCCATAAGTATTAGCTTTACTTAAGGAATTCTATCACCAAACACTGTTACAGGGAAATGAAATAAACAGATGAAAAATATCAACAATACTTTTCTGGTTATTATGCTAATACAATATGCAAAATACATAACTTACTCTATTCATTTGTGGCAATATTGATATTGTTGATATTGTTCACAGACTCTCAATGCCGCTGTGCACTGATGGGTATCGAACGGGGAGAAGCAAATTAGTTTGATCACTGTGTAATAGCCCATATAGTGCCTGTGTACCTATACTATACCAGGAAATACAGCATCCCACTGAAATACTCAACAACAGGTATGTTTGTGTTGGTAATATTGTCATTAAAGGTATCAAATTTAATATGTGTCTCTGTCACACAAAAAACAACAAGGATCAAAATGTCTGGTTAATGAACACAATTCCAGCAAAAAACACTGACAAAACTCTATTAAAGTTATCACTGAAACACTTATTTACCTAAACACAATACCTAAGTACACATAAACAATGCTACATACAACATATTGTACTGGACTACTGCAGTACCAGAGATATACACATTATAGTTACGTACATTTTGGTATACTTTACTAAAGAGCTGTTCCTCATGATATGCTGTAGGACACATGTTCTGTGTGTGCAACAGCTCAATGGTAACAGCTACATAAACGTCACAAAATTATACAGGAAGGTAACAAAATCATACTTGAAGGTCAAATTATCATTCATGAAGATCACAGTATCATACAATGTCTTGAAGGCCAACCTATCATACAAGAAGGTCACAAAATCATACTTGAAGGTCACACAATTGCAATCATACATGAAGGTCAAACTATCATATATGAAGATCACAGTATCATACAATATCATGGAAGTCAAACTATCATACATATAGGTCACAAAATCATACATTAAGGTCAAACTATTATACATGAAGGTCACAAAATCATACATGAAAGTCAAGCTATTATACATGAAGATCACAGTATCATATGTAACAGGGATATATATATTTATTGTGTGTAAGACTTTGAATGGATTTTAATATCATGAAAGGTCTTGGTGTAAGGAACCTTAAATGGTTGGTTGGTAGTATAGTTGTGTGATGAAAGAATGTGGTGCGAGGACCCTTAATGTTTGTGTGTTACCTGTATGTAAGAATGTATGGAATGTGAGTACTTTTAGTCACATGACATCAACGGACATTTTTAATGGTCATAGCTAACAACTGCATGATTTTTAATTTAACTAATATCACTCAGCACCAAGGCGTTGAAGGGTATAGATCGACTTTTGATATCAGAAGAGATTTGAAGTATTACGAATATAGAGAACTGGGTGAGTTTTTAACCATATATGTTCTATTATTATCATTTATATGTATATTCTGTAAGGTATTATCAGAATATTGGTAAAATGTAATGTTTAAATTATTATTTCACTACAAATGTATTTAATCATAATATTCTGATTAAATGTAAAGAAATGGATAAAGAGTAAGTTTTCAGTTTTCCAGATGTATATAATTTCTGTATTCCAAATTATAAAGGGTAGTAATTAGTATTGTTTTACAAGGTATTTATTTATTTCATTTACAGTATGACATGGTTAACACTGGGTATACATAACAACTGCCGGTCGTACGACGATTATTAGGCAAAGGGATTTGTGTAAACCCCCGCAGGATCTGTGGGGTAAGTTTGAAGTGCATTATTTTATATGTAGAGATATTTTGTAAATAATAGTATAAGGTAATTTCATATCTATTGTATATTGATATGTAAAAGTAAATTCGGTATTATTGATATGTACATTGTAAAAATAATATTATATTTTTACATGGAGCGAATCAAAAACTATTCTAATGTACTATTATGCATTATTGTGATAATTGAAGTATATGTACGAGTTATGTCCCTTGATGTAAATAGATTCTGTGAGAGAATTGAGTGAATGTGTAATGTGTTGTATTTGTACTTGCAGGGTTTTTTAAACCACAGAATAAAAGGCATAAAAGAACCCAACAGTGTTTTGTGGATTTTACACACGAATATAGCACTGAAACACATACATGAAGGTCAAACTTTCCTACATGAAGGTCACAATGTCTTACATGAAAAGGTCATTGGATACTACATGTCCAACTGCTCGGCTCCATGCACCTTTGGATGTCCTATGATGTCTGAATATGTTATCTGGAAGCTTACTTAATGTTTACTTAATGTATATAAACAAACACAATCAACAAGGAAGTTAAAAAGCAACAATATTGAAGGCAGCTGGTCAGGCTACGATACATATTACCCCGCGGGACACAGTGATACATACTGTAGCACTTTTGGCTACAATACACATTACCCCGCGGGACACAGTGATACATACTGTAGCACTTGTGGCTACAATACACATTACCCCGTGGGACACAGTGATACATACTGTGCACTTGTGGCTACAATACATATTACCCCGCGGGACACAGTGATACATACTGTGGCACTTGTGGATACAATACATATTACCCCGCGGGACACAGTGATACATACTGTGGACTTGTGACTACAATACATATAAACCCGGGGGACACAGTGATACATACTGTGGCACTTGTGGTTACAATACACATTACCCCGCGGGACACAGTTATACATACTGTGGCACTTGTGGCTACAATACATATTAACCCGCGGGACACAGTGATACATACTGTGGACTTGTGACTACAATACATATAAACCCGGGGGACACAGTGATACATACTGTGGCACTTGTGGTTACAATACACATTACCCCGCGGGACACAGTGATACATACTGTGGCACTTGTGGTTACAATACATATTACACCGTGGGACACAGTGATACATACTGTAGCACTTGTGGCTACAATACACATTCCCCCGTGGGACACAGTGATACATACTGTGCACTTGTGGCTACCATACATATTAACCCGCGGGACACAGTGATACATACTGTGGACTTGTGACTACAATACATATAAACCCGGGGGACACAGTGATACATACTGTGGCACTTGTGGTAACAATACATATTACCCCGCGGGACATAGTGATACATACTGTAGCACTTGTGGCTACAATATACATTACCCCGTGGGACACAGTGATACATACTGTGCACTTGTGGCTACCATACATATTAACCCGCGGGACACAGTGATACATACTGTGGACTTGTGACTACAATACATATAAACCCGGGGGACACAGTGATACATACTGTGGCACTTGTGGTTACAATACACATTACCCCGCGGGACACAGTGATACATAATGTAGCACTTGTGGTTACAATACATATTACCCCACGGGACACAGTGATACATACTGTAGCACTTGTGGCTACCATACACATTACCCCGCGGGACACAGTGATACATAATGTAGCACTTGTGGTTACAATACATATTACCCCACGGGACACAGTGATACATACTGTAGCACTTGTGGCTACCATACACATTACCCCGTGGGACACAGTGATACATACTGTGGCACTTGTGGTTACAATACATATTCCCCCGCGGGACACAGTGATACATACTGTAGCCCTTTTGGCTACAATACACATTACCCCGCGGGACACAGTGATACATACTGTGGCAATTGTGGCTACAATACATATTACCCCGCGGGACATAGTGATACATACTGTAGCACTTGTGGCTACAATATACATTACCCCGTGGGACACAGTGATACATACTGTGGCACTTGTTGTTACAATACATATTACCCCGCGGGACACAGTGATACATACTGTGGAACTTGTGGCTACAATACATATTAACCCGCGGGACACAGTGATACATACTGTGGACTTGTGACTACAATACATATAAACCCGGGGGACACAGTGATACATACTGTGGCACTTGTGGCTACAATACACATTACCCCGTGGGACACAGTGATACATACTGTCCACTTGTGGCTACAATACATATTACCCCGCGGGACACAGTGATACATGCATACTGTATCGAAGCTGATACAACTGGTCATTAGCTACTTGCAATCTTGTTATGATAAAGATCTCTGCAGTGTTAGGAAATATTTGTCAGTATTCTCCTGTTGTGCAATGTATATTCTGTTGATATGCATCCTTTGTACATATAATGTAAAAAGTTGGTTTTATATAAAAAGTCCAAAGACTTAGTGCTATAACAGAATACTACCAACAGGCAGTCAATCTAGTAACACAGAACATACAGTGTATACTCTAGTACTCCACAACAACATGTCATCAATATAATTAGGTGAAGGATTAAATTTAAAATCCATCTCAGTGATCACATTATTGACAACAAGATGAGACATCCTTTGTATGGGAAAAATTAACCAACATGAAATTAAAACCAGCAGACAACACTTACTGTATGAAGAATACATATATCTCATTCTTGCCATAATAAACATTTTATAATAATACATTAGCCATGATTTATCTCTCTATCATTCATATATAATTGAACCAGTATTTGCACTAATTTATATACATGTATAAGGTACCTACAATGTAACACATTGAGCCAGTATCTACCCTTATTTGTACTAAGGTACTCACATTGAGCCAGTATCTGTACGGTTTTAGGTACATACACAATGAACCCTTATTTGTACTAAGGTACTCACATTGAGCCAGTATCTGTATTGTTATAGGTACAAACACAATGAACCCTTACTTGTACTAAGGTACTTACAATGAGTCAGTATCTGTACTGTTTTAGGTACATACACAATGAACCCTTATTTGTACAGGTACTTACATTGAGTCAGTATCTGTACCATTTAGTTACATACACAATGAACCCTTATTTGTACTAAGGTACTCACATTGAGCCAGTATCTACCCTTATTTGTACTAAGGTACTCACATTGAGCCAGTATCTACCCTTATTTGTACTAAGGTACTCACATTGAGCCAGTATCTGTACGGTTTTAGGGACATACACAATGAACCCTTATTTGTACTAAGGTACTCACATTGAGCCAGTATCTACCCTTATTTGTACTAAGGTACTTGCATTGAGCCAGTATCTACCCTTATTTGTACTAAGGTACTCACATTGAGCCAGTATCTGTGTTGTTATAGGTACAAACACAATGGACCCTTATTTGTACTAAGGTACTT
>NW_018403918.1:16406-23556 GCF_002113885.1 Mizuhopecten yessoensis
TTGAGTCAGTATCTGTACCATTTAGGTTCATACACAATGAACCCTTATTTGTACTAAGGTACTTACATTGAGTCAGTATCTGTACCATTTAGGTACATACACAACAAACCTTATTTGTACATGTACTAAGGTACTTACATTGAGCCAGTATCTCTACGGTTTTAGGTACATACACAATGAACCCTTATTTGTACTTAAGGTACTTACATTGTAAACCAATATTTTTACTGCATGTCATCAGGAAATCTGTGTACATGTATTACATAATTAGACCATAAATTACAACAAGAGGCCCATGGGCCTTAACGGTCACCTGAGTTATGTAAAATCTGATGTTATCGATGTTGCCAAATGAAAAAGAAATCATTTTGTAACAAAAGTAACTTGAACTATATGTAATGCAAAAGTGGTGTGAAAGATCTGTAGTATATATATGTACTATGTACACAGTGGTTCTGTCAGTCAGCTGAATTATGGTAAAGCACCTTAAGACCCTTCCATCTATGAAGAGTATTTGATTCTACCATATCTGGATCATTAGAAGAAGAATTTTGAAATTTTAAAGGGTGTATGTTTTGGCATAGAGAGGGAGTACAGGAAGTATGTCAGTGACATATATACTTAGATAATTACTGGTGGGAGAGTATGGGTTGGTTTGCAATGCTTTGCCTTAGTTAGCATTAAGCTTACAGTTCTGGTTTATATAGGAGCGGGGATATTAGTTAGTCTTTGGCTTACAGTTCTAGTTATTATTGTTATTTTTTTTGCTTATATATATACTTAAATAATTACTGGTGGGAGACTATGTGTTGCTTTGCAATGATTTGCCTTAGTTAGCATTAAGCTTACAGTTCTGGTTTATATAGGAGCGGGGATATTAGTTAGTCTTTGGCTTACAGTTCTAGTTATTTTTTTATTTTTTTGCTTATTGCCATTCATTAAACAAAATATGAATGAGTATTATATTCATTTATATCGTTAACTCAACAAATAAAGCAAGGAAAGATATCCTTGTCTGACTCCCCATACAAAAATGTTTTATGCACATTTGATTTTTGTGACCTTGAACGAAGTTCAAGGTCATCAACGTTTACAAAACTTAAATCCATGCACATGAACAACCTACTTGCCAAAAGAAAGACCCACTGACCTTTGGTCATGAAGAAACACAAGTTAAAGAAAAAGTGGAAAGAAAGCTCCGTCTTTCTTTTTTTGAATCAATAGTGTTATAATGACAAATTTACCAGTTGTCATTTTTTTTAAATTTCTGTTGTTGAAAGATATTATTGGTAGCCAACTTTTAATCGAGTATGAAAAATAGACTAGTTTTAGAACTATTTAAATTAACGTGTCAAAAATGGAAATTTTCTCATTAGTAATAAAGTTTCGCATACTTTTCTGTTTTAATCTTCAATAAAATGAACAATTCTTTCTTGAAATAATGTAATATTTGGTATCAAAATAACAGTTGGAATATGTTACACACGATGATGATATAATTTTGTAGTAATTATGTCATTTAAATGCTCTAGGAGGAATTGTATTATCACACCTTTAGCACCCACACAGGTGTAAGTCAATGAGGTCCCATTTATCATAAAATGAGTTCTGAAACTAACTGTTCCTGATTTAAGCTTCCTATACCCGTACCTTTTTGGATTTATCTTGTTTTGAAATTCCAAGCAGGGGTCGATGCTAATGTTAAATCTCCATAGGCATTGACCCTACCCTTCATTGAAATTGGTTCAGGGGTTTTGGAGAAGAAGTCGAAAATGTAAATTGTTTACAGACGGACGACGCACGACACCGGACAAAAGGCGATTGCAATAGGTCACTTGAGACAACAAGTGTGACATAGGTCCCAATAAAACTTGGATAAGTGGAATCAGATTATACAATAAATGATTGTAACATATATCATGGTCAATGGTTTAAATCTAACTGAATTCTGGTTTTTGTTGTTACATGACATAGTTTCTCAGGTCATAGGAAAAAGCTTGTTCTATCATGTGACAGAGTTTCTCAGGTCACATGACAATGCTAGTTCTGTCACGTGACAGAGTTTCTCAGGTCACATGACAAAGCTTGTTCTGTCACATGACAGAGTTTCTTATAGCAAATGACAGTTTCGTATCGCTTTAAATCATTAGCATGGTCTTGATCAATTTATATTCAAGCATTGGTTCAATCAGTGTCGAGGTTTGTTGAAGAGGTAGACACCATTTAATGATCTCATCACTGCTGCAGCCTTCAGCTTCACTTCCACCTTGGGATCAGCTTCTAGTGTATACCTATTGGAAAAAAGGACAGAATTTAATGATCTAAGCAAATGAGCAGACAACTTCCATGATCTAGCAAAGGGGGACAATTTTAATAGGGATCGTATCAAAGATGGAGACATCTTTCATAATTTTACACTATAGCAATTTTAATTTAATGATTTAGTAAAGGAGCAGACAACTTCAACGATTATATCAAAATCTGGGAGACAGTATTAATGCTTAAACCAAAGAGGAGACAACTTTAATTATCTAAGTAAAGGGAGACAACTTTAATGATCTTAGCATTAATGGAGTAGACAATTTTACTTATCTAGCAATGGGGAGACAATTTTAAGGAGGCTCCACCCTTTCACAATTAGCCACCAGAATTCAATGAAAGTTTCACATGATGGTTATGTCACTGTGTAGAGATGATTTTATGAAAATCTAAGCATTCCGATAAACTTGGGATATATTTTTTTAAATACAGAAAAATTGATTTTTTGTCAAATTTTAACACTTCCACATTTTTTGAGTGTGTGGCATTGTTCAAAACTATTACAACAATAAAATAATGAAAAGAAGCATTGCTTATCAACCCTACAAATATTTTATTTATCATAAAATATCTACAACATGTTACACAAAGCGTTTTTTATTGAAATTGTATGGATAAAAGTTACTACTTGTGTATATACATTTGTACCAGCTAAAAGCAAACAGGACACATAGTTTCATATAAAAGGAGTGAAAAATTTAACCAAATACACACAAAGTCTTTATAAATCATTTAATTTACATTTTACAGTAATTTTGATCCTGATGAGAGTTGTCTACCTTGACAAAAAAATTGGAACTTTTTGCAGAGGGATAGAATTTATACAAGGACAGTTATTTTCTTTACTATACCAAAAAACGACATAAAAGTTTAAAAAAAAAAGATACTATATTAAATTGGCAATTTACAGTTCTTTTATGGAACAAAATTACTCTCAATCATGTATACTTTGGACATCATTCCATAGCCCGCTTACGCATGGTTTATTTACATGTCAGGTACATATGTAACCATAGGCTATCACATGGTATTCCGTTATCATGTCCACGCACATGCACTTGCATTTTGTAGGGATCTTAAAATTTTACAAAACACTATTTTAACAGAGTTATTGTAATTGCATTTGTGAAATGATTTATCTCACAGAGCGTGACTCACCGACAACAAAAGTCGTAGCGACCAAGAGCTTGTGAACTACTGTAAGCACGTGATATGTACAGGTGAGGTCGGTAAACAAAACACATCAGTCTGCATTCCATGCGCCTCATATACAACCTTCTTGAACATGTGTATTACGAAGGGTGGGAAGTCCTTAATTTCAGGTAGCAAATTAGGTGACAATAACACTTAATTGATTATACAAATGAAGCAAAATTAAATGGACAGACAACTTATAGGATCATGTAAAGGAGGAATCATTTATGTGACAGTGACAATACAAACTGTCCTACACAGGGTAATACTAGTACTTGGGTAATACTACTTACTTGCGGGTTACTTACTTGTGGGTAATACTACTTACTTGTGGGTAATACTACTTACTACTTACTTGTGGGTAATACTACTTACTTGTGCAGTATCCTAGCAATAGTCACCTTCTCCTCATTCATTGCAAAAGTCTGGCCAATACAGTTTCTGAAAAGAAAAAGGATTAATGCAGAAAATAAAAAGTGATTGTTATGCATTTTTTGGAAGTATTTTTTAATAAAAACAGTAAGCATCATCATCATCATCATCATATTGTCAGCAATGTGATGTGCCAGGAGAAGCAAGGATCAGACACTAAACATGTGTCCTGTTTCTGACATAACTAATGGTAACTTACTTTTCAATAAGATCAAATCATCTATGATTGACTTTTCAGTGAGATGAGAATAATCTCTTAAATTGGTTTACCTTCATACTTCATCACAGAAAATTCATCTGAAAACATTGTGATAAACAATATTGTAAATTATCTCACATTGCATACACTGGATCCTGAATACCTACCTCGGACCAGCTGAGAAAGGAATGAAGGAGAACGAGTCAGCCTTGGCCGTGTTTTCCTTGGAGAATCTCTGGGGTATGAACTGGTGGGGGTTTTCCCACACTGTCGGGTTGTGATGTACAGAGTATATACCAATTGACATGTAAGTTCCTGCAGGGAACTTCTTGCCGTCAATGGTGAACTCCTGTGTACTCTGTCGCTGTATAAAGGGCACAGGACTGTACAGTCTCATCCCTTCCTTGATACACATGGTCAGGTACTCCAACTTTGGCATGTCATCCCTAGTACGTACAACAAAATCTTAGATAAGTCCTTCTGTTCAATGGCTTAATTTTATCAACTGTGTTTAACAGTTAAAGAAAAAAAAAATGAGACTATTTTGATAAGCATTGATCAATTAGATGTTGTTGAGACATACATGTCACACAATTACTGATCATCTGGATCCACCACAGTTATAAAACGTACATTTCATTTTTAGTAAGTTACCTCTCCTTTCCCTGTGTAACAAAATATATGGTGATTTTTTAAAATGTATTTTTAATATAATATTATGATCCANTGTTTAATATAATAATATGATCCAATGAGTCATGCGATCAGTCTCTATGAGTCATATGATCAGTCTCTGTATGAGTTATGTGATCAGTCTCTGTATGAGTCATGTGATCAGTCTCTGTATGAGTTATGTGATCAGTCTCTGTATGAGTCATGTGATCAGTCTCCATATGAGTCATGTGATCAGACTCAGTATGAGTCTTGTGATCATTTTCAGTTTGAGTCATGTGATCATTCTCAGTTTGAATCATGTGATCAGTCTCATGATAGTCATGTAATCAGTCTTAGTATTAGTCATGTGATCATGATCAACCTCAGTACGAGTCATGTGATCAGTCACAGTATGAGTCATGTGATCAGGCTCATTATGAGTCATGTGATCAGACTCAGTATGAGTCTTGTGATCAGTCTCAGTATTTCAGTTAGGTGAACAGTGACAATAATTTATGTTACGTTACAATATCTAATACTGAGAGCTACTCTTATTACAACTGTATGAGTCTTAAATAGCAGTTATAAAAAGGAACTGACCACTCGAGCCGGTCAGACTCCCTACCAGCAAGGACATGGTCAATCTCCTCCTGGACTTTGGTCTGGTGTTCTGGGTGTGTGGCTAAAGCATATAGTATCCACGAGATGGCACTGGCTGTTGTGTCGTGACCTTGTAATGAAATAAACTTATTCATTTGCTACAGGTCAAATAACATGAAGCTATGTTTCTTCCTTTCTTAACAGATGTTTTAAAAGATTTTAACACATTTTACTTATCTATATGATCTTGAAAATAAATCAATATAACTTCTCTTTGCGATTTTTAAACTCCAAAACAGCATGTTACTGGCAAAATATCATGACTCTTGGCCTTCTGAGTGTCCAACTGTGACCTTGAATATATACAAAAAGTATAACATATTCACCTAATTTTTAGCAATTTATACATCTTAGCAAGCTACTGGCAATCATTTTGAATAAAGGAATTTCAGCTCATCACGAGAAATTATTGAAAGTTTTTTTGTCATATGGGATCCCTGTGACTGTAAATATTAGTCAAGGTCATATCATTTAGCAAAATGTTTAGGCCTCAGTTCCAGCACACTACTAGGCACATCAATATGACAACTGTGATCCTGAAAGCAGGTCAAAGTTAGTTGCGTTTACAAGTTTGCACCACACCATACTGGCAAGTTACAAGCCAATTGTATCATCAATCTAGGCCATTGAGTTCATCGGTAGAAGTCATAATGTTCTTTTTTTTTAACGACCAATGTGACCTCAAAAATACCATATTTTGTGAACATATATATGTATGACAATGTGATACAACTATTTATGTTTACAGTTGGTAAGCTTTCAGTATGAACATTCAAGTTGGACAAGGCTGTATATTGCTACACTTGTTAATACTGCTTATCCTTAGTAAGATACAAAGTTAAATTCACCTTCAAACAGGAATGTGTCGACCTCATTTCGGATCTCCTCCCTGGTGAGTCCCTTTCCGTTCTCATCCCGAGCCATCAGTAGAATGTCAAGGAAATCTTTGTACTTCTTCTCAGGTACGCCTCCAGCATCCTGGGTAATATAAGAAACATATCGTACAAGGGAGGTAACTACTAGTTCTAGGTTAACAGTTCAAAACAGATAGAGAAATATACATGTATGCTACTTATTTAGCTCATAAGAAAGTAATAATGAATTTCTAAATACCAGACCTATTAAGTGTTTGGAAACTTAATGCAGGTAGAGAGAACACACAGTATTGTCACCATTTACTATAATTAAATGTTTATCAGGAAGACAGAACACACAGTATTGTCACCATTTACTATAATGAAATGTTTATCAGGTAGAGAGAACACACAGTATTGTAAACATTTACTATAATGAAATGTTTATCTGGTAGAGAGAACACACAGTATTGTTACCGTTTACTATAATGAAATGTTTATCAGGAAGAGAGAACACACAGTATTGTCACCATTTACTTTAATGAAATGTTTATCAGGTAGAGAGGACACACAGTATTGTCACCATTTACTTTAATGAAATGTTTATCAGGTAGATAGAACACAAAGTATTGTCACCATTTACTATAATGAAATGTTTATCTGGTAGAGAGAACACACAGTATTGTCACCGTTTACTATAATGAAATGTTTATCAGGTAGACAGAACACACAGTATTGTCACCATTAACTATAATGAAATGTTTATCAGGTAGAGAGCACACACAGTATTGTGACCATTTGCTATAATGAAATGTTTATCAGGTAGACAGAACACACA
>NW_018403918.1:27846-28158 GCF_002113885.1 Mizuhopecten yessoensis
ACCCTGTTACCACACTCGACGGGCGCAGATTTGTCGATTGTTCCTTCGGCTAATTCATGAAAGACTTGCATTAATGTTTTAGTATCGGCTACTGAACACCCATACTAATCTTTAAGAACGGCAAGTTGCCGTTTCAGCTTTAGAATGACAAAAATCATACTTGCAGACGACGAGTTTTCTACAACCGGAAATTGATAATATAAAACTAATTTTTGAAGCGGAAAACGGGGAAAAAAATCCGGATTTCGTATTATTGTTTTTGTTTTGGCAAATAAAAAAAATTGGGGCGGGGCCTCAAAGAGGGGGCGGGCG
>NW_018403918.1:30588-30908 GCF_002113885.1 Mizuhopecten yessoensis
TTGAGAGCGACACAATTACCTACCCGATGTTTTTGAGTGAGATACATGAGTACCTACCCAATGTTTTTGAGTGAGATACATGAGTACCTACCCGATGTTTTTGAGTGAGATACATGAGTACCTACCCGATGTTTTTGAGTGAGATACATGAGTACCTACCCGATGTTTTTGAGTGAGACACATGAGTACCTACCCGATGTTTTTGAGTGAGATACATGAGTACCTACCCGATGTTTTTGAGTGAGATACATGAGTNCGAGTACATACCCAATGTTTTTTAGTGAGATACATGAGTACCTACCCGATGTTTTTGAGTGAGA
>NW_018403918.1:30927-31145 GCF_002113885.1 Mizuhopecten yessoensis
AGTCTTCTAACAATGTACCCTTTGTNTGTACCCTGTATACAGGTCCTATAACAATGTACCTTGTATACAGATCCTATAACAATATACCCTGTATACAGGTCCTATAACAATGTACCCTGTGTACAGGTCCTATAACATTGTACCTTGTATACAGGTCCTATAACAATGTTCCAGGTATACATGTCCTATAACAATGTACCCTGTATACAGGTCCTATA
>NW_018403918.1:32466-32902 GCF_002113885.1 Mizuhopecten yessoensis
TCCTACAACAATGTACCCTGTATACATGTCAAATAACATTGTACCCTATATACAGGTCCTACAACAATGTACCCTGTATACATGTCAAATAACATTGTACCCTGTATACATGTCCTATAACAATGTACCTTGTATACAGATCCTTTAACAATATACCCTATATACAGGTCCTATAACAATGTACCCTGTATACAGGTCCTATAACAATGTACCCTATATACAGGTCCTATAACAATGTACCCTGTGTACAGGTCCTATAACATTGTACCTTGTATACAGGTCCTATAACAATGTACCCGGTATACATGTCCTATAACAATGTACCCTGTATACAGGTCCTATAACAATGTACCCTGTATACAGGTCCTATAACAATGTNCCAACGTACCCGGTATACAGGTCCTATAACAATGTACCCTGTGTACAGGTCCTATAA
>NW_018403918.1:32917-32985 GCF_002113885.1 Mizuhopecten yessoensis
CACCCTGTGTACAGGTCCTATACCAATGTACCCTGTATACAGGTCCTATACCAATGTACCCTGTATAC
>NW_018403918.1:33340-33477 GCF_002113885.1 Mizuhopecten yessoensis
AGGTTGTCAGTACACATACAAAATGTACTTACATGGTTAGGTTGTCAGTACACATACTTACATTGTTAGGTTGTCAGTACACATAGTTACCTGGTTAGGTTTTCAGTACACATACTTACCTAGTTGGGTTGTCAGTA
>NW_018403918.1:35293-42738 GCF_002113885.1 Mizuhopecten yessoensis
TTATAACAATGTACCCTGTCTACAGGTCCTATAACAATGTACCCTGTGTACAGGTCCTATAATAATGTATCCTGTATACAGGTCCTATAATAATGTACCCTATATACAGGTCCTATAACAATGTACCCTGTTTACAGATCCTATAACATTATACCCTGTATACAGGTCCTATAACAATGTACCCTGTGTACAGGTCCTATAACATTGTTCCCTGTATACAGGTCCTTTTCTTTTTTAAATCAGTCTTGTCCTTCAAGAGTTATTTTCATTAAAATGGGCATAACTCTCTAAAAAAGGGGAGTTAAAGGGAAATATTTTTAGAAGCTTGCACACAATTAGATGATGCAAAATGTAGTATAGGAGATATTTAGATGATTCAAATTTATTAGGAAACTGTCTATGAATATACCTATCAGTAAGTAAATAATAATCTCACCTGCTGTTTTGAGGACAATCTTGATGGTTTCTGGATGGTTCAAAACAATATTGGCTCTGGGACCCATCCAGAACCGATAGTATCGTGGGAACTGTCTGGAGATTTTCAACCCATACTCAAGTCTCTCATGGCTTGTCTTTGGAAGCTGAAAAAAGTTACAAACATTCAATTAAATAACAATTGACCTTACCAAGTTGGATGTTGTTACACATAGTTACCTGGTTGGGTTGTCAGTACACATACTTACCTGGTTAGGATGTCAGTACACATACTTACCTGGTTAGGTTGTCAGTACACATAGTTACCTGGTTGGGTTGTCAGTACACATACTTACCTGGTTAGGTTGTCAGTACACATACTTANTGGTTAGGTTGTCAGTACATATACTTACCTGGTTAGGTTGTCAGTACACATACTTACATGGTTAGGATGTCAGTACACATACTTACATGGTTAGGTTGTCAGTACATATACTTACATGGTTAGGTTGTCAGTACATATACTTACCTGGTTGTGTTGCCAGTACACATACAAAATGTACTTACATGGTTAGGTTGTCAGTACACATACTTACATTGTTAGGTTGTCAGTACACATACTTACCGGTTAGGTTTTCAGTACACATACTTACCTAGTTGGGTTGTCAGTACACATACTTACATGGTTAGGTTGTCAGTACACATACTTACCTGGTAAGGTTGTCAGCACACATACTTACCTGGTTAGGTTGTTGGTACACATACTTACCAGGTTAGGTTGTCAGTACACATACTTGCCTGGTAAGGTTGTCAGCACACATACTTACCTGGTTAGTTTGTTGGTACACATACTTACCAGGTTGGGTTGTCAGTACACATACTTACTTGGTTGGGTTGTCAGTACATATACTTACCTGGTTAGGTTGTCAGTACACATAGTTACCTGGTTGAGTTGTCAGAACACATACTTACCTGGTTAGGTTGTTGGTACACATACTTACCAGGTTAGGTTGTCAGTACACATACTTAATTGGTTGGTTTTGTCAGTACACATACTTACCTGGTAAGGTTGTCAGCACACATACTTACCTGGTTAGGTTGTCAGTACACATACTTACCTGGTTAGGTTGTCAGTACACATACTTAATTGGTTGGTTTTGTCAGTACACATACTTACCTGGTGAGGATGTCAGTACACATTCTTACCTTGTTAGGTTGTCAGTACACATACTTACATGGTTAGGTTGTCAGTACACATACTTACCTTGTTAGGTTGTCAGTACACATACTTACCTGGTTGGGTTGTCAGTACACATACTTATCTGGTGAGGTTGTCAGAACATATACTTACCTGGTAAGGTTGTCAGTACACATACTTACCTGGTTAGGTTGTCAGTACATATACTTATCTGGTTGGGTTGTCAGTACACATACTTACCTGGTTAGGTTTTCAGTACACATACTTACACGGTTAGGTTGTCAGTACACATACTTACCTGGTTAGGTTGTCAGTACACATACTTATCTGGTTGGGTTGTCAGTACACATACTTACTTGGTTAGGTTGTCAGTACACATACTTACTTGGTTAGGTTGTCAGTACATTTACTTACTTGGTTAGGTTGTCAGTACACATACTTACATGGTTAGGTTGTCAGAACACATACTTACCTGGTTAGGTTGTCAGTACACATACTTACCTGGTTAGATTGTCAGTACACATACTTACCTGGTAAGGTTTTCAGTACACATACCTACCTGGTTAGGTTGTTCACAAATACTTACCTGGTTAGGTTGTCAGTACACATACTTACCTGGTTAGGTTGTCAGAATACATACTTACATGGATAGGTGGTCAGTACACATACTAATCGGTTAGGTTTTCAGTAGATATACTTAACTGGTTAGGCTGTCAGTACACATACTTACCTGGTTATGATGTCAGTACACATACTTACATGGTTAGGTTATCGGTACACATACTTACTTGGTTAGGTTGTCAGTACACATACTTACTTTGTTAGGTTGTCAGTACACATACTTATCTGGTTAGGTTGTCAGTACACATACTTACATGGGTAGGTTGTCAGTACACATACTTACCTGGTAAGGTTGTCAGTACACATACTTACCTGGTTAGGTTGTCAAAACACATACTTACCTGGTTAGGTTGTCGGTACACATACTTACCTGGTTAGGTTTTCAGTACACATACTGACCTGGTTAGGTTGTCAGTACATACACTTACCTGGTTAGGTTGTCGGTACACATACTTACCTGGTTAGGATGTCAGTACACATACTTACTTGGTTAGGTTGTCAGTACACATACTTACTTGGTTTGGTTGTCAGTAAACACTTACTTACCTGGTTTGGTTGTCAGTACACACTTACTTACCTGCTTGACAGTACAGTACATTACACACTTACCTGGTACTCACTTTGTTGAGATGACAGTAAAGTATACTTACCTGATGGCAATGGTAGAACATTGATATGTAGTACTTACCTGTTGTAGATGGCCGTACAGCCAGTGCGAGCCTTCAGGTCCAGGTAAATCACGGTATGTATTACTTGCGTAGCGTACGTGTAGCAGAAATCGTATGACTTCGTACAGAATATAGATGGCAACACCGAGAACAAGAGTACCAACTATATTCCCAGGTGTTAATGCCGCGCTGGATAATAGGCCGGTCTTCATCTTTAAAATACGCTTACTGCGTTTGTAAACAAGGGAGGGTTTTGTAAACAATCCTCCTCCGTTCGTCTCAGCTGTCTTATGCGACAAATCTAATCAACGGCCACAATATCCAGACGCATATCGGCAAAGCCGATACATAAATTGTTGTCAGTGATCATTAAATACATATCACGTTCTCATCTTTGTCCCAATTCTTCACACTCCGTAACCCAAAGTTCACAGGTTAAGAACTAGTTCGTTCATATAATGTTATGTGAGTAGCCTCCCTTGAAACACCATTAAATATTTTATGTTTTTAGTATGTTGTTTCATGCATAACTACAGCTAACTTCAGCTGGCGCTAGAACGGGAGATGGATATCGGGTTTACAAATACAAATACTATTTATTACAGGTATTAATTATTAACAGTCCCTGTCAGTCCCCCTATCGATCCCTATAAGTCCCCATCGGTTAGGAGTATATATATACATTCAATGGCTCAAGCACAAATCGATCAGTACAAGAAAGTAACTTGAGGGAGTAGGAATACTTTATGAAAGTATTTGTCGGTCCCCCTGTCAGTCCCCATGTCAGTCCCCCTATCGGTCAGGGGTGAAAAGTACTTGCGACAATGATAGCTCGGAGATGTAGGAATACTTTTGATAAGATGTAAATCAATAGGAATTCTTTATGAATGTATTTGGATAAAAAGTACTTGAAACATTTGTAACATGCAGATGAAAGTACTTGATAAGATGTTAGTCAAAACTATCGCACCTGACCACACTCGATATTTGTTTATCATGTGATGAAAAAGAAATGATAAGTGAAACATTCCGTATCTATACTTATATACTGTAGGACACATAGGTATAAAGTAACGTACACAACCACATGTACATTCTACTCACTTTTCACTCGACAAATGGACGACAGTAGTACTGCTCAAATGTGGCTTGAAAAAAATCAGCGATCTCTAATAATCCTCCACAAATTAGGACTACATCGTGATGCAACTCTACATAAGGAGCTTAAACTTTGTGTGGCTACACATATGAAGGGGAGCATCATTTGCTTATGAAGATGAGAGAGAAAAGGCAAATGCTTTCTGCTACTATATGGTCTCCGAGGCATAACATATAACGAACATGCATTTACGAGGTTGACTGAATATAAAAGCATATTAGATCATATTTACAGTGTACAATGTATGTCTACAATATAATTTAGTATAAATTTCCTAGGAAATAAAACTAGTAACATACATAATTNTATATTAGATAAAATTTACAGTGTATGTCTACAATATATTTTAGTATAAATTTCCTAGGAAATAAAACTAGTAACATACATAATTTCAGGTTAAGAAACATAGAATTTATATTACTAGAATTTAAAACCGATGAACCATAGACAATGAGTCTGCCGCGCTACATTTGTAATTGTGTTGTTATTTACATTTTATTCCTTGCTAGGTGCTGATAGATAACAAAAGGATGCACCGTACCACCGGAACAAAACCCATCCCCAATCATCGGCTTCACTCCAAGATGAATTTGATCAATATATAGCAAGTCAAAATTTCCAGGGAATTAGACGCTCTTGTATACACAGTCATGGTTCAAGTAATTAATATAGGTCGTTTTTTGTTTGTTTTGTTTTGGATATAAGCTGCAAGTTTCTAACGTTAGAACATTTCCAATGATTGATGTAGCTCTTTCCTTTCTTATAAAGGTATACAGCTCATGAGACGAGTTTGATTAATACTTAGCCATTCATATTATTTGATAGAGTTGTCTCCATTTCAGTACAAATCTGTATTGTAAAGAGCATAGCGTCTCGTTATATCGATGTTCCGTTAGCCTTCTCATTTAAATATGTATCAAAAACGTTTGATTAAATCTGTCATAAATTCATACGGTGATGTGATATTAACAGATATATCGTACTATGCTACAAATCTATGTTTCATCAGTATTTTTAGGTCACCTGAGCTTTGCTCAAGTGACCTATTCTAATCGCTTTCCGTCCGTCGGCGTCCGTCGTGCGTAAATTTTTTACATTTTCAACTTCTTCTCAAGAAACAGTGGATGGATTTTTTTCAAATTTGTTCGAATCATCCTTGGAAGGTGAGGCTATAAAATTGTAAAATTGGGATTCCTAACCCAAAAATATTCTTCTCCAGACTCAGAGGTACTACAGTCATTTTCTCTGCATGGAAAGAAAAATCATCAGGGGCTTTATTTAAATTGTAAATTCAGGACCCCCGAGCTATCCGTTCTCCTTGGGGAGGGGGTGAAATTTACTATATATAGTAAATATATATAGGGAAATAACACTTTTGGGTATATTTTATCCATTTTCAGCAGAAAATTACTCAAACTTAGTAAGGATCATCTTTGGTGGATGAGGGTATAACATTGTAAAATTGGGATTCCTGCCCCATCCCCAGGGGCTAGGGCGGGGCCCCAAAGGGAACATTTACCAATATTTTCGAATTCTTATCCTTTGATCACATGACAAGTATTGTATTTCACTTAGTTTACATGCTGATTTCCACATCACATCTAAACAATAAAATAAAGCTACCAGTACCTATGATATAACTCAGGTGACCGCTAAGGCCCTTGGGCCTCTTGTATTTGGTTGTCACGAGGTCGCCATCTGTAGATCCGTCATATTTCATAAACTCGTTAGAGCCATAAAGAAACGTTACACAGAGTTAAGAAACGAAACTCTTTTTTTTCATAGATAGTGTAGTGGAAGTAATATACGGTAAAGCTCGTAATCACATGAACAGGTTGACGAGACATCGATACTATTGTAAAGTAGAAGTCATTTTTTCAACGTGTAATGAGTCGGTGCTGGTTTGTATATCTGAATGTAGAGAGAATTGACTAAGAACAAACGATTTTGTTTTCGCTAATTTTTTTATTAATAGTCAATAACGTTCATATTAAAAAATAAAACTCCTCCAATTACAACACTGTAACGTAAGTGAAATGAATACCCAACAATAGCATATAGCAGTGTTATTTAAAAACATATAATCTAATAGTTTTACCAAACTATATAGTATATGGTACATGGGATGTCTCTCATACTTGTCGAATTTCACTTGCTGTCTCTCATACTTTTCGGACTTTAAATGATGTCTCTCATACCTCAAATTTAGTTCTACAACTTAAAACATTGTAATTTGATGCTTATTGAAACTTTGAAACTTATTTTGTTTTCCTTTTGACTTTTAAATTTCAAAATACTTTTCTGTTTTATCTGAAAACAAAATAAATTATTATTTTTTATTTAGTTTTACCAGGGACAGTATGCGTCCCTGGTTTTACAACTTAAATTTAGTTTTGATTCTTTTTGAAACCTTCTTATATTTCGCTTTTTTTTCTTTCAAATTGAAATTCAACAATATATAGTATGTAATCAACATGGTCTTTACTTTTTACAACTAAATTATAACAACATCTAATCACCATGTAACCTATATACATATGAACATAGTTTTACAATATATTTTTTTTCCTTTGATGACGACTTCGGTCTGATACCACATTTGAATAAATATTTGTAAAACTACATTTCTGTTTCATTTTTAATGCCAACCAATTGTAGAAATCATATATTGACTAAACGCAAGCGTATCATATCGATTGTGCAAGACCCAACGTTTGTCATCGAAGGCACACAGACCCAACTTGTTGACGGCATAATTGTACATGTGCAGTTGGTGTTTATCGCTTCTAATCGAATTCATTTTACACATTTTAATTGTGTTTTCGAATAAACGTCCCTATACGTTTCATGTCTTAAATCGCATCTAATGGTCGTCTTTGCAATGCCTTTAGCTACATGTTTTTCTTTCATATCGTTTCGTAGAACGGTAAGATTTTCCGTTTCTATCCGTGTTTGCACGGCGTAGACGTATGAGTACATTTTAGCGCAGAGTCCTACAAACTCTGCAATGGGTTCGCTTCCCGTTTCGTCTTTGAAATACCCGGTTATCTTTTTTTTTGTATCGTGACAACGATGATCGACCGGATAATTGGACAGATCGAACAGGTGTCTGTCCCGATACGTGTCGTCGTAGACGTCTGGACATTGGACGTGGTACAATAGACTGTCCGTGTCCGTCATAGACGTCTGAGCATTGAACGTGGTACAAAAGACTGTCTGTGTCCGTCATAGACGTCTGGACATTGGACGTGGTACAATAGACTGTCCGTGTCCGTCATAGACGTCTGGACATTGGACGTGGTACAATAGACTGTCCGTGTCCGTCATAGACGTCTGGACATTGGACGTGGTACAATAGACTGTCCGTGTCCGTCATAGACGTCTG
>NW_018403918.1:47510-54868 GCF_002113885.1 Mizuhopecten yessoensis
CCTTATTTGTACTAAGGTACTTACATTGAGTCAGTATCTGTCCTGTTTTAGGTACATACACAATGAACCCTTATTTGTACTAAGGTACTTACATTGAGCCACTATCTGTATTGTTTTAGGTACATACACAAGGAACCCTTATTTGTACTAAGGTACTTACATTGAGCCAGCATCTGTACTGTTTAAGGTACATACACAAGGAACCCTTATTTGTACTAAGGTACTTACATTGTGTCAGTATCTGTACTGTTATAGGTACATACACAAGGAACCCTTATTTGTACTAAGGTACTTACATTGGGTCAATATCTGTCCTGTTTTAGGTACATACACAATGAACCCTTATTTGCACTAAGGTACTTACATTGGGTCAGTATCTGTCCTGTTTTAGGTACATACACAATGAACCCTTATTTGTACTAAGGTACTTACATTGAGTCAGTATCTGTACTGTTTTAGGTACAAACACAAGGAACCCTTATTTGCACTAAGGTACTTACATTGGGTCAGTATCTGTCCTGTTTTTTGGTACATACACAATAAATCCTTATTTGTACTAAGGTACTTACATTGAGCCAGTATATGTATTGTTTTAGGTACATACACAAGGAACCCTTATTTGTACTAAGGTACTTACATTGAGCCAGTATCTGTCCTGTTTTAGGTACATACACAAGGAACCCTTATTTGTACTAAGGTACTTACATTGAGTCAGTATATGTACTGTTTTAGGTACATACACAAGGAACCCTTATTTGACCTAAGGTACTTACATTGAGCCAGTATCTGTATTATTCAGGTACATACTCAATGCACCCTTATTTGTACTGAGGTACTTACATTGAGCCAGTATCCGTACTGTATAGTTACATACACAATGAACCCTTATTGGTACTAAGGTACTTACATTGAGTCAGTATCTGTACTTGTTTTAGGTACATACACAATAAACCCTTATTTGTACTAAGGTACTTACATTGAGTCAGTATCTGTATTGTTATAGGTACATACACAAGGAACCCTTATTTGTACTAAGGTACTTACATTGAGCCAGTATCTGTACTGTTTTAGTTACATACACAAGGAAGCCTTATTTGTACTAAGGTACTTACACTGAGCCATTATCTGTACGGTTTGAGGTACATACACAATGAACCCTTATTTGTACTTTTACTGCATGTCATCAGGAAATCTGTGTACATGTATTACATAATTAGACCATAAATTACAACAAGAGGCCCATGGGCCTTAACGGTCACCTGAGTTATGTAAAATCTGATGTTATCGATGTTGCCAAATGAAAAAGAAATCATTCTGTAACAAAAGTAACTTGAATTATATGTAATGCAAAAGTAGTGTGAAAGATCTAGGTTGTACCTGTACTACATTGTATGTACAAATAGTGGTTCTGTCAGTCAGCTGAATTTTGGTAAAGCACCTTAAGACCCTTCCATCTATGAAGAGTATTTGATTCTACCATGTATCTGGATCATTAGAAGAAGAATTTTGAAATTTTAAAGGAAGTATGTTTTGGCATAGAGAGGGAGTACAGGAAGTATGTCAGTGACATATATACTTAAATAATTACTGTTGGGAGAGTATGGGTTGCTTTGCAATGCTTTGCCTTAGTTAGCCTTAAGCTTACAGTTCTGGTTTATATAGGAGAGGGGATATTAGTTAGTCTTTGGCTTACAGTTCTAGTTATTATTGTTATTGTTTTGCTTATTGCCATTGATTAAACAAAATATGAAGGAGTATTATATTCATTTATATCGTTAACTAAACAAATAAAGCAAGGAAAGATATCCTTGTCTGACTTCCCATACAAAAATGTTTTATGCATATTTGATTTTTGTGACCTTGAACGAAGGTCAAGGTCATCAACGTTTACAAAACTTAAATCCATGCACATGAACAACCTACTTGCCAAAAGAAAGACCCAAGGACTTTTGGTCATGAAGAAACACAAGTTAAAGAAAAAGTGGAAAGAAAGCTCCGTCTTTCTTTTTTTGAATCAATAGTGTTATAATGACAAATTTACCAGTTGTTATTTTTTCTAAATTCCTGATGTTGAAAGATATTATTGGTAGCCAACTTTTAATCAAGTATGAAAAATAGACTAGTTTTAGAACTATTTAAATTAACGTGTCAAAAATGGAAATTTTCTCATTAGTAATAAAGTTTAGCATACTTTTCTGTTTTAATCTTCAATAAAATGAACAATTCTTTCTTGAAATAATGTTATGTTTGGTATCAAAATAACAGTTGGAATATGTTGCACACGATGATGATATAGTTTTGTAGTAATTATGTCATTTAAATGCTCTAGGAAGAATTGTATTACCACACCTTTAACACCCACACAGGTGTAAGTCAATGAGGTCCCATTTATCATAAAATGGGTTCTGAAACTAACTGTTCCTGATTTAAGCTTACTATACCCATACCTTTTTGGATTTATCTTGTTTTGAAATTCCAAGCAGGGGCCGATGCTAATGTTAAATCTCCATAGGCGTTGACCCTAACTTTCAGTCGAAAATGTAAATTGTTTACAGACGGACAACGCACGACACTGGACAAAAGGCGATTGCAATAGGTCACTTGAGACAACAAGTGTGACATAGGTCCCAATAAAACTTGGATAAGGGTAATCAGATTATACAATAAATGATTGTAACATATATCATGGTTAATGGTTTAAATCTAACTGAATTCTGGTTTTTGTTGTTACATGACATAGTTTCTCAGGTCACATGAAAAAGCTTGTTCTGTCACGTGACAGAGTTTCTCAGGTCACATGACAAAGCTTGTTCTGTCACTTGACAGAGTTTCTCAGGTCACATGACAAAGCTTGCTCTGTCACGTGACAGAGTTTCTCAGGTCTCATGACAAAGCTTGTTCTGTCACGTGACAGAGTTTCTCAGGTCACATGACAAAGCTTGTTCTGTCACGTGACAGAGTTTCTTATAGCACATTTAGTATCGCTTTAAATCATTAGCATGGTCTTGATCAATTTATATTCAAGCATTGGTACAATCAGTGTCGAGGTTTGTTGAAGAGGTAGACACCATTTAATGATCTCATCACTGCTGCAGCCTTCAGCTTCACTTCCACCTTGGGATCAGCTTCTAGTGTATACCTATTGGAAAAAAGGACAGAATTTAATGATCTTAGCAAATGAGCATACAACTTCCATGATCTAGCAAAGGGGGAAAATTTTAATAGGGATCGTATCAAAGTAGGAGACATCTTTCATAATTTTACACTATAGCAATTTTAATTTAATGATTTAGTAAAGGAGCAGACAACTTCAACGATTATATCAAAATCTGGGAGACAGTATTAATGCTTACACCAAAGAGGAGACAACTTTAATTATCTTAGTAAAGGGAGACAACTTTAATGATCTTAGTATTGGAGTAGACAATTTTACTTATCTAACAATGGGGAGACAATTTTAATGACCTACAGGTACCAATGGAGGAGCAATTTTAAGGAGGCTCCACCCTTTCACAATTAGCCACCAGAATTCAATGAAAGTTTCACATAATGGTTATGTCACTATGTAGAGATGATTTTATGAAAATCTAAGCATTCCGATAAACTGGGGATTTTTTTTTTTAAATACAGAAAAATTGAATTTTTGTCACATTTTAACACTTTCACATTTTTAGTGTGTGGCATTGTTCAAATTGTACATTTTACAGTAATTTTGATCCTGATGAGAGTTGTCTACCTTGAAAAAAATCAGAACTTTTTGCAGAGGGATAGAATTTATACAAGGACAGTTTTTTTCTTTACTATACCAAAAAACGACATTAAAGTTTAAAAAAAAATAATACTATATTAAATTGGCAATTTGCTGTTCTTTTATGGAACAAAATTACTCTCAATCATCTATACTTTGGACATCATTCTATAGCCCGCTTACGCATGGTTTATTTACATGTCAGGTACATATGTAACCATAGGCTATCGCATGGTATTCCGTTATCATATCCACACACATGCACTTGCATTATGTAGGGATCTTGATATTTTACAAAACACTATTTTAACAGAGTTATTGTAATTGCATTTGTGAAATGATTTATCTCACAGAGCGTGACTCACCCGACAACAAAAGTCGTAGCGACCAAGAGCTTGTGAACTACTATTAGCACGTGATATGCACAGGTGAGGTCGGTAAACAAAACACATCAATCTGCATTCCATGCGCCTCATATTCAACCTTCTTGAACATGTGTATTACGAAGGGTGGGAAGTCTTTAATTTCAGGTAGCAAATTAGGTGACAATAACACTTAATTGATCATACAAATAAAGCAAAATTAAATGGACAGACAACTTATAGGATCATGTAAAGGAGGAATCATTTATGTGACAGTGACAATACAAACTGTCCTACACAGGGTAATACTTGTACTAGGGTAATACTACTTAATTGCGGGTTACTTACTTGTTGGTAATACTACTTACTTGTGGGTAATACTACTTACTTGTGCAGTATCCTAGCAATAGTCACCTTCTCCTCATTCATTGCAAAAGTCTGGCCAATACAGTTTCTGAAAAGAAAAAGGATTAATGCAGGAAATTAAAAGTGATTGTTATGCATTTTTTGGAAGTAAAACAGTAAGCATCATCATCATCATCATCATCATATTGTCAGCAATGTGATGTGCCAGGAGAAGCAAGGATCAGACACTAAACATGTGTCCTGTTTCTGACATAAATAATGGTAACTTACTTTTCAATAAGATCAAATCATCTATGATTGACTTTTCAGTGAGATGAAAATAATCTCTTAAATTGGTTAACCTTCATACTTCATCACAGAAAATTCATCTGAAAACATTGTGATAAATGATATTGTAAATTTCCTAACATTGCATACACTGAATCCTGAATAACTACCTCGGACCAGCTGAGAAAGGAATGAAGGAGAACGAGTCAGCCTTAGCCGTGTTTTCCTTGGAGAATCTCTGGGGTATGAACTGGTGGGGGTTTTCCCACACTGTCGGGTTGTGATGTACAGAGTATACACCAATTGACATGTAAGTTCCTGGAGGGAACTTCTTGCCGTCAATGGTGAACTCTTTTGTACTCTGTCGATGTATAATGGGCACAGGAGTGTACAGTCTCATCCCTTCATTGATACACATGGTCAGGTACTCCAACTTTGGCATGTCATCCCTAGTACGTACAACACAATCTTAGATAAGTCCTTCTGTTCAATGGCTAAATTTTATCAACTGTGTTTAACAATTTAAGAAAAAAATGAGACTATTTTGATAAGCATTGATCAATTAGACGTTGTTGAGACATACACGTCACACAATTACTGATCATCTGGATCCACCACAGTTATAAAACGTACATTTCATTATAAGTAAGTTACCTCTCCTTTCTCTGTGTAACAAAATATGTGGTGATTTTTTAAAATATATGTTTAATATAATAATATGATCCAATGAGTCATGCGATCAGTCTCTGTTTGAGTCATATGTGATCAGTCTCTATGAGTCATGTGATCAGTCTCTATGAGTCATGCGATCAGTCTCTGTATGAGTCATGTGATCAGTCTCTGTATGAGTCATATGATCAGTCTCCATATGAGTCATGTGATCAGACTCAGTATGAGTCTTGTGATCATTCTCATTTTGAGTCATTTGATCATTCTCAGTTTGAGTCATGTGATCAGTCTTATAATAGTCATGTGATCAGTCTCAGTATTAGTCATGTGATCAGACTCCATTTGAGTCATGTGATCAGACTCCATCGGTGTCATGTGATCAGACTCAGTATGAGTCTTGTGATCAGTCTCAGTATGAGTCATGCGATCAGTCTCAGTATGAGTCATGTGATCAGTCACAGCATGAGTCATGTGATCAGGCTCATTATGGGTCATGTGATCAGTCTCAGTATGAGTCATGTGATCAGTCTCAGTATTTCAGTTAGGTGAACAGTGACAATAATTTATGTTACGTTACAATATCTAATACTGAGAGCTACTCTTATAACAACTGTATGAGTCTTAAATGGCAGTTATAAAAAGGAACTGACCACTCGAGCCGGTCAGACTCCCTACCAGCAAGGACACGGTCAATCTCCTCCTGGACTTTGGTCTGGTGTTCTGGGTGTGTGGCTAAAGTATATAGTATCCACGAGATGGCGCTGGCTGTCGCGTCGTGACCTTGTAATGAAATAAACTTATTCATTTGCTACAGGTCAAATAACATGAAGCTATGTTTCTTCCTTACTTAACAGATGTTTTAAAAGATTTTAACACATTTTACTTATCTATATGATCTTGAAAGTAAATCAATATAACTTCTCTTTGCGATTTTTAAACTCCAAAATAGCACGTTACTGGCAAAATATCATGACTCTTGGCCTTCTGAGTGTCCAACAATAAGTCATTTGAGAAATCGTAACAAATCTGACCACTGTGACCTTTAATGTATACAAAAAGTATAACATATTCACCTATTTTTTTAGCAATTTATACATCTTAGCAAGCTAGTGCCAAATATTTTGAATAAACGAATTTCAGCTCATCACAAGGAATTATTGAAAGTTTTTTTTGTCATATGTGATCCCTGTGACTGTAAATATTAGTCAAGGTCATATCATTTAGCAAAATGTTTAGGCCTCAGTTCCAGAAAACTACTAGGCACAAAACATGACAACTGTGATCCTGAAAGCAGGTCAAAGTTATTTGCGTTTACAAGTTTGCACCACACCATACTGGCAAGTTACAAGCCAATTGTATCATCAATCTAGGCCATTGAGTTCATCGGTAGAAGTCATAATGTTCTTTTTTGGTAACGACCAATGTGACCTCAAAAATACCATATTTTGTGAACATGCCATCAATATATGTATGACAATGTGATACAACTATTTATGTTTACAGTTGGTAAGCTTACAGTATGAAAATTCAAGTTGGACAAGGCTGTATATTGCTGCACTTGTTAATACTGCTTTTCCTTAGTAAGATACACAGTTAAATTCACCTGCAAACAGGAATGTGTCGACCTCATTTCGGATCTCCTCCCTAGTGAGTCCCTTTCCGTTCTCATCTCGAGCCATCAGTAGAATGTCAAGGAAATCTTTGTATTTTTTCTCCGGTACGCCTCCAGCATCCTGGGTAATATTAGAAACATATCGTACAAGGGAGGTAACTACTAGTTCTAGGTTAACAGTTCAAAACAGATGGAGAAATATACATGTATGCTACTTATGTAGCTTATAAGAAAGTAATAATGAATTTCTAAACACCAGACCTATTAAGTTTTTGAAAACTTAATGCATGTAGAGAGAACACACAGTATTGTCACCATTTACTATAATGAAATG
>NW_018403919.1:0-112 GCF_002113885.1 Mizuhopecten yessoensis
GTGATATGATGGTCGCCACCATGATCTCATTGGAGAGTATGTTATAACTTTGTGTGATATGATGGTTGCCACCATGATCTCATTGGCGAGTATGCTATTTCTCTGTGTGATA
>NW_018403919.1:1751-2305 GCF_002113885.1 Mizuhopecten yessoensis
TACATAAGTTTTACTGTCGGAGATATCAACGTTGTGCCATTTTTAAATAACAAGAAATAGACTGACCACGTCGATCGTACATGTATAGTTTTCTTTCTACATAAGTAGCTTTCATCGACCTTTACTTACAACATTACCAACAGTGATAGCTAACTTTTGTCAAGGTTTCAGTTTTCCTATCATAAGTTTCTATTTCTCTATAGTGACTTACCTGCTTCGCCAAAATCCGGTGTTCTCTATCTCAGTGATGGTCGCCAACATGATCTCATTGGAGAGTATGTTATTTCTCTGTGTGATATGATGGTCGCTCTGTGTGATATGATGGTCGCCACCATGATCTCATTGGAGAGTATGCTATTTCTCTGTTTGATATGATGGTCGCCACCATGATCTCATTGGCGAGTCTCTATCTCAGTGATGGTCGCCACCATGATCTCATGGGAGAGTATGCTATTTCTCTGTGTGATATGATGGTCGCTACCATGATCTCATTGGAGAGTATGTTATTGCTCTGTGTGATATGATGGTCGCCACCATGATCTCATTGGAGAGTA
>NW_018403919.1:7036-13166 GCF_002113885.1 Mizuhopecten yessoensis
GTATGCTATTACTTCGTGTGATATGATGGTCGGTGCTTTATTTATTATGCTCTCCAGTGTGCCTTGTTGTTTCGTTGACTACCTTTATTCTCGCTTTGAGGACATGACATTACATACCTTGGATGGGATTTCCATCAGCGATGAAGCGTGAGACGCAAACCCTTCCGGACCAGCTGGTCTTTTTCTTCTTGTTTTACTTTTCAGGGAACTTCTGGTATATATTTTCTTTATTCATAAACTTTATCATAGTTTTTTAAATTTAGAGTTCTAATCACGGTTTTTGCATTATGCTTGATCTTTGAAAAACATCTGAATATCTGAAGAAAAATTACCATACAGTAGTTAGATTATTTCAAATAATAGGCCAAACGTGTAAACAAAAATTCGGTTATAATCACAGATTATACAGAAGAACGCAGCGTCACAATTCCCCATTTTTGCCTGTTGTGCTTCATTGTCATATTCTTTTCTTATAATTCTGCACTGTTCCTGTATTATTCCAGGGGCACATTTTTAACAATTTTGTGAATTGATATGTACCGCATAAAGCGGTTCACAAATTAAAATCGATGGTTCTTTCTCAACTCCCTGAGGAGCATATAGCCGGTGCTACCGTTTCGGAGCTCACACCTAGCATACCACTGCCCAACCACGTACTCACATACAGCTAAGTAGACTGGAGTAAAGTATCATGCTCAAGGATACAACATAGTGCTGTGCCGTGACATGAGCCCGGCGTCCTACCAAATGCTATAAAATAATAACGTGGGGACAAATCATAAAATGCTATTCGAATTGTTTGAGAAATCAAAAAATTCATGACAAAAACTTGAAGAACGGATGACTTTCGGAAATATACAACATGGCACAACAAATGATTTCGAAAACTGTGTGTTATATATCACTATTTTCCGTAGCTTTCAAGGAGTTATCTCGCTTGGATTGCAACCAGACTTCAACATATACCTACTTGAGTTATTTCCCTTACAACATGAATCGACCACTTAGGGGACATAAACCTTAAAAAAAGACACCTCATAATCCTCCTCGTCGTCTTTCATATCTTAAAACTGACTGATGTTTGACAATAAAACGGTCACCGAATTAGCTGATACGCTACCTCATAGCTTGTCAGGATAGATATGTCTTGTCCACCGATAAGTAGCCGTATTTTACCGGAGATATCAGAGTAAAGTGAGGAAGATTGCCATCATGTTTTCTTTATGTTTTCTTCATATAGAATTTCGGTGGCTGATATACCCTGTGTTTACACCGCTTGTGGCATACATTGGTTTTGAAGGGAGACAACATAGTGGTTGCCACGTGTGGCGACAGGAAACACCATGGCAGATACTACATGTAGTGACATGCGACACCATGACAGATGCTACATGTAGTGACAGGAGACACCATGACAGATACCACGTGTGGTGACAGGAGACACCATGGCAGATACTGCATGTAGTGACAGGAGACACCATGACATATACTACATGTAGTGACAGGCGACACCATGGCAGATACCACGTGTGGTGACAGGAGACACCATGGCAGATACCACGTGTGGTGACAGGAGACACCATGACAGATACCACGTGTGGTGACAGGAGACACCATGCCAGATACCACGTGTGACGACAGGAGACACCATGACAGATACCACATGTGGTGACAGGAGACACCATGGCAGATACTACATGAAGTGACAGGAGACACCATGACAGATATCACATGTAGTGACAGGAGACACCATGACAGATACCACGTGTAGTGACAGGAGACACCATGACAGATACCACGTGTGACGACAGGAGACACCATGACAGATACCACGTGTAGTGACAGGAGACACCATGACAGATACCACATGTAGTGACAGGAGACACCATGACATATACCACGTGTAGTGACAGGAGACACCATGACATATACAACGTGTGGTGACAGGAGACACCATGACATATACTACATGTAGTGACATGAGACACCATGGCAGATATCACGTGTAGTGACAGGAGACACCATGACAGATACTTAATGTGGTGACATGAGACACCATGGCAGATACTAAATGTGGTGACATGCGACACCATGGCAGATATCACATGTAGTGGCATGAGACAGCATGGCAGATACTAAATGTGGTGACGAGACACCATGGCAGATACCACGTGTGGTGACAGGAGACACCATGACAGATACTAAATGTGGTGACATGAGACATCATGACGGGAACTGTGTGATGCTGGAAGCTCTTACCTTCTTTCCATGGCAGGTTTTTGCATCTGGGTTTTGATAGGATAGAGTTCATTTACTTTTACTTTTTTGTTTTGATATCTCCAGGATTTCTGTTCCTTTTCGTTTTCGATTTTATTATCTGCTAAAGCCCTTAAATAAGGACGATTTTTCTTATTTACTTTATGGAAGTTATATTTAACAGGCAAAGGGCTTTAAAAAAAAATAGACTGGGTTTGTCTGATATCAATTACGCTATCACTAATACGGGATATAGTACAATTACCTGTACAGCGTCAATAACCCAAAATCGAAAAGTCGAAAAGGCAACAACTAAAGTGTTACTTGAACAATAGGAAATACATAATGATAAGTTTGTTTTGAATTCAAAGTGTAACTGAAAACTTATTTTGGAAGCTTTTGAAAACGTCTGTTTTCTTAATCAAGCAAAGAGTCATACCAAACAGATGAATTTGATTCCGACTAAAAATACATCACCAAGAAATCTGCTCACAAGCGCATTGCTCACATTTGCGTTTCATGTACCACACATAGTACCCATCATGTACCACACATAGTACCCGTCATGTACCACACATAATACCCGTCATGTACCACACATAGTACCCGTCTGTACCACACATAGTACCCGTCATGTACCACACATAGTATCCGTCATGTACCAAACATTGGACCCGTCATGTACCACACATAGTATCCGTCATGTACCACACATAGTACCCGTCATGTACCACACATAATACCCGTCATGTGCCACACATAGTACCCGTCATGTACCACACATAGTCCCCGTCATGTACCACACATAATACCCGTCATGTACCACACATAGTACCCGTCATTTACCTCACATAATCCCCGTCATGTACCACACATAGTACCCGTCTGTACCACACATAGTCCCCGTCATGTACCACACATAGTATCCGTCATGTACCAAACATTGTACCCGTCATGTACCACACATAGTATCCGTCATGTACCACACATAGTGCCCGTCATGTACCACACATAGTATCCGTCATGTACCACACATAGTGCCCGTCATGTACCACACATAGTACCCGTCATGTACCACACATAGTTGCCGTCATGTACCACACATAATACCCGTCATGTACCACACATAGTACCCGTCTGTACCACACATAGGACCCGTCATGTACCACACATAGTATCCGTCATGAACCACACATAGTACCCGTCATGTACCACACATAGGATCCGTCATGTACCAAACATTGGACCCGTCATGTACCACACATAGTACCCGTCATGTCCCACACATTGTACCCGTCATGTACCACACATAGTTCCCGTCATGTACCACACATAGTTGCCGTCATGTACCACACATAATACCCGTCATGTACCACACATAGTACCCGTCATGTACCACACATAGTGATCGTCATGTACCAAACATAGTACCCGTCATGACGACTTCCCTTCAAATCTAGGGAGGTCGTGTGTCACCAACGACCTAATGCAATAAATACATGCTGAAAATAACGACTATGAAATATTCTTTCAACGTGCATTGATGCTTCTCAGGTAAAAAAAAAAAAACTAGGTTAAGTAAGTTTTTCTTGGTCAACAGTCTGTATGTACTCAGTAAATCATGATCCTTAGAACAGAGTCGTCCTGGTATAGTGAATAAACAACGACACGTTAACGCCATAAACAGGGGTACCAAGGCAAGGGGAGTTTACAAAAATAACATTAGTATTGCTCTTTCTTTTTTATGGGAAGGTGGAATTGAATTATTGTCACACTTAAGGCAAATGCAAAATCAAGATGAATAAGAATTGGTGATATTTTTCTTTTTAAGAACATCACATTATCAATATATCTGAGGGTGAGATTTAAGTATTGGGCAAGCATCTTACCATTTCTGCTGTAACCCTCTATGTTTACAATATCAGGTAATCCAATTAAATTAACGACTCTGTTGAAAGTTGCCGTTTGAAAAAAAATGAAACAAGGCCATCCAATCACCATCTGTGTGTTTTTCAAAGATCAGTAGGACTCATTTCTAATGGACACAATAATTTGGATGTAAGTAAAACAAACATGGAGACTTTTGATGGCACGAGTTATTGAGGTATACATAGAAGCAGAAGTCAAACGTTTTATGGAGGCGTAGTGAGCCAGCCTATTGTCAGATTTAAGTCAGATGAGATGGAGATTAAACGCTCTCAATCTGTTTTCTAGATTAATTAGCAATTTTCCAAGTATCTTAATCAGCCTTAATCTTTGTTGCAACAAACAGAAATCTTCGATATGGTAAATATACGTCATAGGACCCCCTGGCAACTGATACGGTAAATATACGTCATAGGACCCCCCTGGCAACTGATACGGTAAATATACGTCATAGGACCCCCTGGCAGCTGATACGGTAAATATACGTCATAGGACCCTCTGGCAGATGATACGGTAAATATACGTCATAGGACCCCCTGGCAATTGATACGGTAAATATACGTTGTAGTATACACAGACAATACGTCACAAGACCCCCTGGCAACTGATACGGTAAATATACGTCATAAGACCCCCTGGCAGCTGATACGGTAAATATACGTCATAGGACCCCCGGGCAGCTGATACGGTAAATATACGTCATAGGACCCTCTGGCAGCTGATACGGTAAATATACGTCATAGGACCCTCTGGCAGATGATACGGTAAATATACGTCATAGGACCCCCTGGCAGCTGATACGGTAAATAGACGTCATAGGACCCCCTGGCAGTTGATACGGTAAATATACGTCATAGGACCCCCTGGCAGCGTATACGGTAAATATACGGCATAGGACCCCCTGGCAACTGATACGGTAAATATACGTTGTAGCATACACAGACAATACGTCATAAGACCCCTTGGCAACTGATACAGTAACATACTTGTCATGGATGTTGGATATATATTTATAGAAAGGACTAATACAGACTTGCCTGTTAGCCAAGCTATTTTTATGAACGAACGAAATGTAATGCTATATATTTTACGACAGGGTCATGAAGAGCAAATTAAACGGTATTATCGCATTTATATCTTCGCTCGATCTTTTTTATTCATGATGCGATATACTCATACCGCATTATTCTTGATTGGGTTATTATCTTGTTCATCTAAGTCGAATTAGCTACTTGTCAGAACGAGCTAGAGTTACAGCGAGGTCCTTTTCTTTTTTGAACAAACGCGAAATTTGTCTCATTGTCAAGTAATATGCGTACTTATTTTACAAACAACAACTCGAGCCTTGTAGGGTAGGAATTTGTATTTGGGTGATATGTTTGTAAATTAATGAGAGATAAATGAAACGGTCTTGTTTACAGCTTGTGAAAAACTGGTTGATTAACACTTACGTTTAACAAAAGCAAAACTATATTGTCTGATAGTTAATTAACAGAGGCACTTAAGGTAGAAGCCAAACGGCTACATGGGATCCATTCTGACTACAATAGAATGACGTTTAAAACTCGGCTTTGTATTATGGCCGTAAGACCCTTGTTGTCAGTACCTGTATATCCATGTTGGTGGGTGTCACCTGTAGAATGACAAAAACTCATGTTAAGTACTAATAGTGTGTAGTAATCCATCATAATTAACCCAAAACCTCCACACCTCACAGACGCTCGTCCCTCTTTGTCAGATAACTTTACTAGGTACACGTTGTTTTGGTAATGACAGAAAGCCATATTTCACAAGTATTCGCATACTTTCGTGTTAGAGTACACAATATATATATAATGGTTTACCCTCAGAGTACGCTAGGTTTCATTGTTATAATGGTTTACCCTCAGAGTACGCTAGGTTTCATTGTGATAATGGTTTACCCTCAGAGTACGCTAGGTTTCATTGT
>NW_018403919.1:13784-15486 GCF_002113885.1 Mizuhopecten yessoensis
ATAATGGTTTATCCTCAGAGTACGCTAGGTTTCATTGCTATAATGGTTTACCCTCGGTCTCCTCGTTAACCAGGTGATATCAAACCTAGGTCTCCCCTAAACTCTGAATGGTACATGTGTCATTTATGGCTACAAGAGGAACTACAACCGATTGTCGTCTATCTCTAGACTTACACCTGGAGCAAACAGCGTAAATGAACGCAGAAAAATATATACCACATCGCCAACACACGACGGCAGCATCTTAAAGTCGATAATAAACACCGGGATGATGTAAACACCACAAACGTGTGACCAAGGCAGACACCGAACCACCACAGAAATCATATCAGGATCACACACGTAGAATTTACTCAGCTTTTATAAACGCTCCTTGGATAGAAACAATGACTACCTTATATATTGGTCAGCAGGAAGTTTTTAAGTAACATTAACATCATGATACTTGTGAACAAGCTGACGTGGTGTCCCTTCATTTTTAAATCTGAAACATTAATTGTCAAATCAATCCTTATTCCAGATGAATTAATGATTTGCGAATTCTTATAATATTTCATATAAAAAGGCGGATGGAGCCAGTTTGTCAATCATATATGAAGGACAACAGGCACGGGTTTGAAAAAGTGCAGTTTCAAATGTCTCTTTTTGACAAAAACAGCTCACTTTTCAATAGTTTCACAAATGGTAATATTTTATATTATTCTTAACACATGATCCAAACTGTCTCCCTCCGTCTTTATTTCGAGGAGAATAAATCAGCCAACATCTATTGTTCTTAACTAACATACATGGCCGAGGTAAATACAATCATACAAATGTACCTCAAAGATCAGTCTTGTACCAGAAATAGCCTCTTCGAAATTCATTTATAAATTCAGCTCCATGTAACTAAAAAAGACACCTATACTTTCAACAGGATATTTTCCCTGTCTTTCAACAATTCTGTATCATTTGAAATGATTTTTCAGTTTTCAATATTGTATCGAACATAAATCACTGTCATTCTATATTTATAACCAACCGCAAGTTTATGCTCCACATACACGTATCAATAACAATACAATTCTCTACTTTACACAGCCCCATTAAACATTATTATGGCCTTTTATTTAAGGATATTTCATGAAAGGTGTATATAATTGGAGCCCTCTATATCATTTAGGTATCGCCTTCATGACAAACAATAACAGTCCGACTTGTACTTTTCTTATGTTTTCTCAGTTACACTATAAAACAAAACAGGGACACTATAATACACAACAGTGACACTATACAACACAGCAGTGACACTATACCNGTGACACTATACAACACAACAGTGACACTATACAACACAACAGTGACACTATACAACACAACGGTGACACTATACAACACAACAGAGACACTACACAACACAACGGAGACACTATATACAACACAACAGTGACACTATACAACACAACAGTGACACTATACAACACAACAGTGACACTATACAACACAACAGTGACACTATACAACACAACAGAGACACTATACAACACAACGGAGACACTATATACAACACAACAGTGACACTATACAACACAACAGATACACAATACAACACATCAGAGACACTTTACAACACAACAGATACACTATACAACACAGACGTGACACTATACAACACAACAATGACACTATTAACACAACAACGGTTGCTTTGGTGTATATAACA
>NW_018403920.1:0-112 GCF_002113885.1 Mizuhopecten yessoensis
TAAGTGACAGTCTATAAAACATAACAGCAGTCTGTAAGTAGTAAGAGACAGTCTATATAACAGACGGCTGTCTGGGAGTAGTAAGTGACTGTCTATATAACAGAACGACAGT
>NW_018403920.1:981-1706 GCF_002113885.1 Mizuhopecten yessoensis
AACGACAGTCTCTGAGTACTAAGTGACAGTCTATATAATATAAAGACAGTTTGGGAGTACATAGTGACAGTCTATATAACATAACGACAGTCTGTGAGTAATAAGTGACTGTCTATATAACATAACAACAGTCTCTAAGTAGTAAGTGACAGTCTATATAACAGACGACTGTCTGGGAGAAGTAAGTGACTGTATATATAACATGAAGACAGTCAAGGAGTAGAAAGTGACTGTCTATAACATAACAACAGTCTGTAAGTAGTAAGTGACTGTTTACATAACAGAAGACTGTCTGGGAGAAGTAATTGACTGTATATATAACATAAAGACAGTCAAGGAGTATAAAGTGACTGTCTATAACATAACAACAGTCTGTAAGTAGTAAGTGACCGTCTATATAACAGACGACTGTCTGGGAGTAGTAAGTGACAATATATATAACAGAACGACAATTTGGGAGTACATAGTGACAGTGTATATAACAGAACAACAGTTTGTAAGTAGTAAGTGACAGTCTATATAACTGACGACAGTCTGTGAGTAATAAGTGACTGTTTATATAACATAAGAACAGTCTGTAATTAGAAAGTGACAGTCTATATAACAGACGACTGGCTGGGAGAAGTAAGTGACAATCTATATAACAGAACGACAGTTTGGGAGTACATCTTGACAGTCTGTATAACATAACAACAGTCTGTGAGTAATAAGTGACTGTCTATATA
>NW_018403920.1:2994-3157 GCF_002113885.1 Mizuhopecten yessoensis
TACAATACTGTAATCTAGGTAGTACGACTGTAATATAGGTAGTAATACTGTAATCTAGGAAGCAATACTGTAATCTAGATAGCAATAATGTAGTCTAGGTAGTAATACTGTAATCTACGTAGTAATACTATAATCTAGGTATTAATACTATAATCTAGGAACT
>NW_018403920.1:4973-5492 GCF_002113885.1 Mizuhopecten yessoensis
TACAACAGTCTTTAAGTAGTAAGTGACAGTCTATATAACATAACAGCAGTCTGTAAGTAGTAAGTGACAGTCTATATAACAGACGACTGTCTGTAAGTAGTAAGTGACTGTCTATATAACAGATCAACAGTTTGTAAGTAGTAAGTGACAGTCTATATAATAGAACAACTGTCTGTAAGTAGTAAGTGACTGTCTATACAACAGAACAACAGTCTGTAAGTAGTAAGTGACTGTCTTTATAACAGTCGACTGTCTGGGAGTAATAAGTGACTATCTATATAACAGACGAGAGTCTGTAAGTAGTATGTGACTGTCTATATAACAGAACAACAGTCTGTAAGTAGTAAGTGACTGTCTTTATAACAGTCGACTGTCTGGGAGTAATAAGTGACTATCTATATAACAGACGAGAGTCTGTAAGTAGTAAGTGACTGTCTATATAACAGATCAACAGTTTGTAAGTAGTAAGTGACAGTCTATATAACAGAACAACTGTCTGTAAGTAGTAAGTGACTGTCT
>NW_018403920.1:6500-12821 GCF_002113885.1 Mizuhopecten yessoensis
TCTATAATCTAGGTAGCAATACTGTAATCTAGGTAGTTATACTGTAATCTAGGTAGTAATACTGTAATCTAGAAAGCAATACTGTAATCTAGGTAGTAATACTATAATTTAGGTAGCAATATTGTAATCTAGGTAGTAATACTGTAATCTAGGTAGTAATACTGTAATCTAGGCAGCAATACTGTAATCTAGGTAGTAATACTATAATCTAGGTAGCAATACTGTAATCTAGGTAGTACCACTGTAATATAGGTAGTAATACTGTAATCTAGGAAGCAATACTGTAATCTAGATATCAATAATGTNTCAATAATGTAGTCTAGGTAGTAATACTGTAATCTATGTAGTAATACTATAATCTAGGTATTAATACTATAATCTAGNACAACAGTCTGTTAGTAGTAAGTGACTGTCTATATAACAGAACTACAGTCCAGGAATATTTACTGACAGTCTTTGATACCAACGTGACAGCCTATGTATAAATTATACTCAATCCATGTGGAATAAGTGACCCAATACTCCTTCCTTGGGTTTTGGATTACCTACACATCTTCTGGCAAGCAACTGGGCTGAATTGATTAATCTGGTTTCGGCATGTGTCTAGGTTTAAATAATATAAACAGTGAATGCGGTATAGTGGAAAACATCACTTTCATCTCATTTTTTTGCTAATGCTTAATTCTTTTCACTCTGACTTTGAAAGCTCACACTATATTGAGCTTTACAACATAATAGACCATTAATGATGTAAATGTATTACTAATTCCACAAGTACATAACTGTTTTCAGATTTATTACCACATAGTTGCACTCTGCAGTATATCTTTTTATAAGATACTTTATGTTCTACATTATTTTCATGGAGAAAATTTGAAAATCTGAGGTACTTCTAGGATAGTGATTCCTCGCCTACAGTAAAGAAAACAGTATTTATCATTTTCAGTCCCTGCAGCATGTATTTGGTCAATGTATTTTTTTTCCTGTCTCTAGTATCAACCAGAAAAACATAGGTGATGCTATCCATAATATAATTCTAAATGTGTGCCATCATATTATAACAAACCCTAATATATCTGATGTCATAATCATCAGAAGTAACCTTGCATGTCTTCCCTAGCATTCCATTTAACACTCTATCAAATGCTTGAGTATGCAAGTCTATCTGGATCTACCACAAATCAAAAGTCTTCTGGTTCATCAGTTTTTAGATCTTCTGTTACATTCTTTTGGACTGACGTACAATTTCTCCTTGTCACCAATCAATATACCATCCGATCTGCCTCTCTCTAACTACTTTTTGATAGATTTCCCCTCTCTGTCTCAGTTATCCTCCTCCACGTATATCAGCAGATATTGATCACAGATCAATCAGCATGCTACTATTGTGTCAGAGATACAGTTGTCATGGTAACTCATATAGATATCACCGGTCGATTGTGTTATCACAAGGGTATTACTTGTTACTTGGGACCCTAGGTAACTTGGAAACTTTAGGTTACAAATGATGACACATTCTGTCAGTTCCACTTCCTTTATTTAAGTCCAACTTCATATTTTATACATGGAAACTTAATTGTTCAATCCATTCCCTTCTGTTTCCATCTCTGTTTCTTTCTCCTTTAGTTCTCTTCAGTCTCACTTCCCAAGATCTCTCTGTAATTCTATCTCTGGTTATCTCTGACTCTGTCCTTGGACTCTCTCCTTCAGCTCTCTCCTTCTACTCTCTCCTTCTACTCTGTAAACCTTAGATCTCTACCTATTATTAAGACAATCTAACACTACTTCTACTTAACTAAATCTTCTAATTCTATTGGCTAATTCCATCCCTAGGAGGCGGGGCTACATTTCTCTTTAAGAAGTCTTTTGATGACCATTTCCCTGTCTAAGGACCACGATTAACTTATCAATGCATTATACTAAATGGACCTTACATCCACACACCATTGTCTTCTGACCCTTCACACAGACATTCCCACACACTCCATTCCCTTTGAGTTCCTACCACGATGTGTGTCCTGGTCATCTCCTTTGTTATCAATTACAATCTCTTTTTAATTGCCTTCTTCTTACTCTTCTGATCTTACTCACTACCATTTTTCATCTGTCATATAGACATGTTGTGAGTCTGTGTGGGAAATTGTGAGTTAAGATTAATACAAATGGAGGGGGTGAGAATTCATGATTTGGGACATTTCTCAGGAAAGGTATGAATGATTATGATAGGAATTTTTACTTGATCAAGAAGGGCATTGGTTGTCAGGAATAAGGATATATACTTCTCAAGAAAAGTGTGGCAATCATGATTTGGTATATTTTTCTCAAAGCTGGAGAGAATCACAATTATTTTTTTCAAGAAATATGAGAGCAATGATGATTAAGGATTCTTCTTAAAAAAAAACTTTATTCAAGACATTGTCCCATTCAAACCAAAGATTATAATTAAGTTTTAGGTTCATTGTTTAGTGAAATCTGGTTAAACTTCATTTGTCATTAAATTGCATTGAATTAATTTAACCTGATATTGTCTTTTCTGGTAAGTTTTCGACTTTTCTTTTGTTTGTGTTGTAGGATTTTGAAATAAGAGAGGGTAAGTGACTGAATAAAACAGTTGAAACAACCAAATCATGATTACAGTTTCTTCTCTTAAAAGAAAGATGTACATGATCATCAATTGAGATACTACAGGTGTGAGCAATCAAAATTTGGGATACCTTTCAAGAAAAGATTTGGGTTATTGTGTTCAATTCTGGTGTGGGGAAATAATATAACAACATTAAAATGACTGACTGTTGTTCTGTAGGAGGTTATACCATCATATTGTTCTGTACCTTAAGCAGAAATACCAAACCTTAGGTAGTCATCTGTCTTCTAATGTACATGAGTGACTGTACTTTTGTACGTACTAGCTGGTAAAACTGTAATCTAGGCAGAAATACTGTAATCTAGGTCGTAATACTATAATCTAGGTAGTAATACTGTAATCTAGGTAGTAATACTGTAATCTAGGTAGTAATACTATAATCTAGGTAGCAATACTGTAATCTAGGTAGCAATACTGTAATCTAGGTAGAAATACTGTAATCTAGGCAGTAATAATGTTATCTAGGCAGCAATACTGTAATCTAGATAGTAATACTATAATATAGGTAGTAATACTATAATCTAGGTAGTAATACTATAATCTAGGTAGTATTACTGTAATCTAGGTAGTTATACTGTAATCTAAACAGAAATATTGTTACATCTGTACAGGTAGTAATACCGTTATCTAGGTAGTAATACTATAATCTAGGTAGCAATACTGGAATCTAGGTAGCAATACTGTAATCTAGGTAGTAATACTGTAATCTAGGTAGTAATAATATAATCTAGGTACTAATACTGTAATCTAGGCAGCAATACTGTAATCAAGGTAGTAATAATACAATCTAGGTAGCAATACTGTAATCTAGGTAGTAATACTGTAATATAGGTAGTAATACTGTAATCTAGGCAGCAATACTGTAATCAAGGTAGTAATAATACAATCTAGGTAGCAATACTGTAATCTAGGTAGTAATACTGTAATCTAGGTAGTAATACTATAATCTAGGTAGCAATACTGTTATCTGGGTAGCAATACTGTAATCTAGGTAGTAATACTGTAATCTAGGTAGTAATACTGTTATCTAGGCAGCAATACTGTAATCAAGGTAGTAATAATATAATCTAGGTAGCAATACTGTAATCTAGGTAGTAATACTGTAATATAGGTAGTAATACTGTAATCTAGGCAGCAATACTGTAATCTAGGCAAACATACTGTAATCTAGGTAGTAATACTATAATCTAGGTAGCAAAACTGTTATCTAGGTAGCAATACTGTAATCTAGGTAGTAAAACTGTAATCTAGGTAGTAATACTGTAATCTAGGAACTACGTGTAATACTGTAATCTTAACATAAATATACTGTTTATATAATTATTCATACTATAATTTAGATAGCATACTGTAATCTAAACAGAATAATGTTATATAGGTACTAATACTGTAATCTAGGAACTACGTGTAATACTGTAATCTAGGCATCAATACTGTAATCTAGTAACTACGTGTAATACTGTAATCTAGATAGTAATACTATATTCTAGGTAGTAATACTATATTCTAGGTAGTAATACTATAATGTAGATAGCATACTATAATCTAGGTGGTAATACTATAATGTAGATAGCATACTGTAATCTAAACAGAAATAATGTTATATAGGTAGTAATACTGTAATATAGGTAGTAATACTATAATCTATGTAGTAATACTATAATGTAGATAGCATACTATAATATAAACAGGAATAATGTTATATAGGTAGTAATACTGTAATCTAGGTAGTAATACTATAATCTAGGTAGTAATACTATAATGTAGAAAGCATACTGTAATCTAAACAGAAATCATGTTATATAGGTAGTTATACTGTAATCTAGGAAGTAATACTGTAATCTAGGTAGAAATACTATAATCTAGGCAGCAATACTGTAATTTAGGTAGTAATACTGTAATCTAGATAGCAAAACTGTAATCTAGATAGTAATACTGTAATCTAGATAGCAATAATGAAATCTAGGTAGTAATACTGTAGTCTATGTAGTAATACTGTAGTCTATGTAGTAATACTATAATCTAGGAACTACGTGTAATACTGTAATCTTAACATAAATATAATGTTTATATAATTATTATTACTATAATTTAGATAGCATACTGTAATCTAAAGAGAAATAATGTTATATAGGTAGTAATACTGTAATCTAGGTGGTTATACTGTAATCTAGGTAGTAATACTATAATGTAGATAGCATACTATAATATAAACAGGAATAATGTTATATAGGTAGTAATACTGTTATCTAGGTAGTAATACTGTAATCTAGGTAGCAATTCTGTAATTTAGGTAGTACTCCTGTAATATAGGTAGTAATACTATAATGTAGATAGCATACTATAATCTAAACAGGAACAATGTTATATAGGTAGTAATACCGTTATCTAGTTAGTACTACTATAATCTAGGTAGTAATACTCTGTAATCTAGGTAGTAATTCTATAATCTAGGTAGTAATAATATAATCTAGGGACTAATACTGTAATCTAGGTGGTTATACTGTAATCTAGGTAGTAATGCTGTAAACTAGGTAGTAATTCTGTAATCTAGGTGATTATACTGTAATCTAGGTAGAAATACTGTAATCTAGGCAGTAATAATGTTATCTAGGCAGCAATACTATAATCTAGGTTGTAATACTATAATGTAGATAGAATACTATAATATAAACAGGAATAATGTTATATAGGTAGTATTACTATAATCTAGGTAGTATTACTGTAATCTAGGTAGAAATACTGTAATCTAGGTAGTAATGCTGTAAACTAGGTAGTAATTCTGTAATCTAGGTAGTAAAACTGTAATCTAGGTAGTAATTCTATAATCTAGGTAGTATTACTGTAATCTAGGTAGAAATACTGTAATCTAGGCAGCAAGACTGTAATCTAGGTAGCAATACTGTAATTTAGGTAGTAATACTGTAATCTAGGTATTAATACTATAATCTAGGATCTACGTGTAATACTGTAATCTTAACATAAATATACTGTTTAGATAATTATCAATACTATAATTTAGATAGCATACTGTAATCTAAAGAGAAATAATGTTACATAGGTAGTAATACTGTAATCTAGGCAGCAATTCTGTAATCTAGGTAGTAATACTATAATTTAGGTAGCTATACTGTGATCTAGGTAGTAATACTGTGATCTAGGCAGCAATACTGTAATCTAGGTAGAAATACTATAATCTAGCTAGCAATACTGTAATTTAGGTAGTAATACTGTAATCTAGATAGCAATACTGTTATCTAGGGAGCAATACTGTAGTCTAGGTAGTAATACTGTAATCTAGGTAGTAATACTATAATTTAGGTAGCTATACTGTGATCTAGGTAGTAATACTGTAATCTAGGCAGCAATACTGTAATCTAGGTAGTAATACTATAATCTAGCTAGCAATACTGTAATTTAGGTAGTACTACTGTAATATAGGTAGTAATACTATAATCTAGGCAGCAATACTGTAATCTAGGTAGCAATACTGTAATTTAGGTAGTACTACTGTAGTATAGGTAGTACTACTGTAATCTAGGCAGCAATACTGTAATCTAGGTAGCAATACTGTAATTTAGGTAGTAATACTGTAATCTAGATAGCAATACTGTTATCTAGGTAGTAATACTGTAGTCTAGGTAGTAATACTGTAATCTAGGTATTAATACTATAAT
>NW_018403920.1:15583-16099 GCF_002113885.1 Mizuhopecten yessoensis
TAATCTAGGCAGCAATACTGTAATCTAGGTAGCAATACTGTAATTTAGGTAGTAATACTGTAATCTAGATAGCAATACTGTTATCTAGGTAGTAATACTGTAGTCTAGGTAGTAATACTGTAATTTAGGTATTAATACTATAATCTAGGAACTGCGTGTAATACTGTAATCTTAACATAAATATACTGTTTATATAATTATTAATACTATAATTTAGATAGCATACTGTAATCTAAAGAGAAATAATGTTATATAGGTATTAATACTGTAATCTAGGTAGTAATACTATAATCTAGGTAGTAATACTATAATGTAGATAGCATACTGTAATCTAAACAGAATAATGTTATATAGGTAGTAATACTGTAATCTAGGTAGTAATGCTAAATCTAGGTACTAATACTATAATGTAGATAACATACAGTAATCTAAACAGAAATAATGTTATATAGGTAGTTATACTGTAATCTAGGTGGTAATACTGTAATCTAGGTAGTAATACTGTAATCTAGGTAG
>NW_018403920.1:16292-19233 GCF_002113885.1 Mizuhopecten yessoensis
TCTAGGTATTAATACTATAATCTAGGAAGTACATGTAATACTGTAATCTTAACATAAATATACTGTTTATATAATTATTAATACTAAAAATTAGAAAGCATAATGTAATCTAAAGAGAAATAATGTTATATAGGTAGTAATACTGTAATCTAGGTAGTAATACTATAATGTAGATAGCATACTATAATCTAAACAGGAATAATGTTATATAGGTAGTAATACTGTAATCTAGGTAGTAATACTATAATCTAGGTAGTAATACTGTAATCTAGGTAGTAATGCTATAATCTAGGCAGCAATACTGTAATCTAGGTAGCAATACTGTAATATAGGTAGTAATACTATAATCTAGGCAGCAATACTGTAATCTAGGTAGCAATACTTTAATTGAGGTAGTACTACTGTAATATAGGCAGTACTCCTGTAATCTAGGCAGCAATACTGTAATCTAGGTAGCAATACTGTAATTTAGGTAATAATACTGTAATCTAGATAGCAATACTGTTATCTAGGTAGTAATGCTGTAGTCTAGGTAGTAATACTGTAATCTAGGTATTAATACTATAATCTAGGAACTACGTGTAATACTGTAATCTTAACATAAATATACTGTTTATATAATTATTAATACTATAATTTAGATAGCATACTGTAATCTAAAGAGAAATAATGTTATATAGGTAGTAATACTGTAATCTAGGTAGTAATACTATAATCTAGGTAGTAATACTATAATGTAGATAGCATACTGTAATCTAAACAGAAATAATGTTATATAGGTAGTAATACTGTAATCTAGGTAGTAATACTAAATTTAGGTACTAATACTATAATGTAGATAGCATACAGTAATCTAAACTGAAATAATGTTATATAGGTAGTTATACTGTAATCTAGGTGGTAATACTGTAATCTAGGTCGTAATACTGTAATCTAGGTATACTATAATGTAGATAGCATACTGTAATCTGAGCAGAAATAATGTTATATAGGTAGTAATACTATAATCTAGGCAGTAATACTGTAATCTAGGAAGTAATACCGTAATCTAGGTAATAATACTATAATGTAGATAGCATACTATAATCTAGGTGGTAATACTATAATCTAGGTAATAATACTATAATCTAGGTAATAATACTTTAATCTAGGCAGCAATACTGAAATCTAGATAGCAAAACTTTAATCTAGGTAGCAATACTGTAATCCAGGTAATAATACTGTAATCTAGGCAAAAATGCTGTAATCTAGGGAGTAATTCTATAATATAGGTAGCAATACTGTAATCTAGATAACAAAACTGTAATCTAGGTAGTAATGCTGTAATCTAGGTAGTAATAGCAATACTGAAATCTAGATAGCAAAACTTTAATCTAGGTAGCAATACTGTAATATAGGTAGTAATACTATAATCTAGGCAGTAATACTGTAATCTAGGTAATAATACTGTAATCTAGGTAAAAATACTGTAATCTAGGTAGTAATAGCAATACTGAAATCTAGATAGCAAAACTTTAATCCCCGTAGTAATACTGTAATCTAGGAAGTAATACTGTAATCTAGGAAGTAATACTGTAGTATAGGTAGCAATAGTGAAATATAAACAGAAATATTGTTACATCTGTATAGGTAGCAATACTGTAATCTAGATAGCAATACTGTTATCTAGGTAGTAATGCTGTAGTCTAGGTAGTAATACTGTAATCTAGATAGCAATACTGTTATCTAGGTAGTAATGCTGTAATCTAGGTAGTAATAGCAATACTGAAATCTAGATAGCAAAACTTTAATCCCCGTAGTAATACTGTAATCTAGATAGCAATACTGTTATCTAGGTAGTAATGCTGTAATCTAGGTAGTAATGCTATAATCTAGGAAGTAATACTGTAATCTAGGAAGTAATACTGTAATATAGGGAGCAATAGTGAAATCTAAACAGAAATATTGTTACATCTGTATAGGTAGCAATACTGTAATTTAGGTAGTAATACTGTAATCCTATAATGTAGATAGCATACTATAATCTAGGTGGTAATACTATAATCTAGGTTGTAATACTGTAATCTAGGTAAAAATACTGTAATCTAGGGAGCAATACTGAAATCTAGATAGCAAAAATTTAATCTAGGTAGTAATACTTATATAGGTAGTAATACTATAATCTAGGTTGTAATACTGTAATCTAGGTAAAAATACTGTAATCTAGGGAGCAATACTGAAATCTAGATAGCAAAACTTTAATCTAGGTAGCAATACTGTAATCTAGATAACAAAACTGTAATCTAGGTAGTAATGCTGTAATCTAGGTAGTAATGCTATAATCTAGGAAGTAATACTGTAATAAAGGTAGCAATAGTGAAATCTAAACAGAAATATTGTTACATCTGTATAGGTAGTAATACCGTAATCTAGGTAATAATACTGTAATCTAGGCAGCAATACTGAAATCTAGATAGCAAAACTTTAATCTAGGTAGTAATACTGTAATCTAGGTAGTAATACTGTAATCTAGGCAAAAATACTGTAATCTAGGGAGTAATACTATAATATAGGTAGCAATACTGTAATCCAGGTAATAATACTGTAATCTAGGTAGTAATACTGTAATCTAGGCAGCAATACTGTAATCTAGGTAGTCATACTATAATTAAGGTAGCAATATTGTAATCTAGGTAGTAATACTGTTATCTAGGTAGTAATACTGTAATCTAGGCAGCAATACTGTAATCTAGGTAATAATACTATAATCTAGGTAGCAATACTGTAATCTAGGTAGTACTACTGTAATATAGGTAGTAATACTGTAATCTAGATAGCAATAATGAAATCTAGGTAGTAATACTGTAGTCTAGGTATTAATACTAAAACTATGAAGTACATGTAATACTGTAATCTAAACATAAATATACTGTTTATATAATTATTAATACTATAATTTAGA
>NW_018403920.1:27658-28168 GCF_002113885.1 Mizuhopecten yessoensis
GTAATTTAGATAGCATACTGTTATCTAAAGAGAAATAATGTTATATAGGTAGTAATACTGTAATCTAGGTAGTAATACTATATTCTAGGTAGTAATATTATAATGTAGATATCATACTGTTATCTAAACAGAAATAATGTTATATAGGTAGTTATACTGTAATCTAGGTGGTTATACTGTTATCTAGGTAGTAATACTGTAATCTAGGTAGTAATACTGTACTCTAGGTAGTAATACTGTAATCTAGGTAGTAATACTGTAATCTAGGTAGTAATACTGTAATCTAAACAGAAATATTGTTACATCTGTATAGGTAGTAATACCGTAATCTAGGTAGTAATACTATANAAGCAATGCTGTAATCTAGGTAGTAATACTATAAGATATGTAGTAATACTGTAATCTAGGCAGCAATACTGTAATCTAGAGAGCAAAACTGTAATCTAGGTAGTAATACTGTAATCAAGGCAAAAATACTGTAATATAGTTAGTAATACTATAATCTAGGTA
>NW_018403920.1:31483-31817 GCF_002113885.1 Mizuhopecten yessoensis
CTGTAATCTAGGTAGTAATACAGTAATCTAGGTAGTAATACTGTAATATAGGCAGCAATACTGTAATATAGGTAGTAATACTATAATCTAGGTAGCAATACTGTAATCTAGGTAGTACCACTGTAATATAGGTAATAATACTGTAATCTAGGAAGCAATACTGTAATCTAGATAGCAATAATGTAGTCTATGTAGTAATACTGTAATCTAGGTATTAATACTATAATCTAGGAACTACGTGTAATACTGTAATCTTAACATCAACATACTGTTTATATAATTATTAATGCTATAATTTAGATAGCATACTGTAATCTAAAGAGAAATAATGTTA
>NW_018403921.1:0-112 GCF_002113885.1 Mizuhopecten yessoensis
TAGAGAAACGACCAGAATAGTTGTCACTAGGATATACTGGAGAGGTTACCAGAATAGTTGTCACTCAGATATACTGGAGAGGTTACCAGAATAGCTGTCACTGTGATATACT
>NW_018403921.1:3848-4289 GCF_002113885.1 Mizuhopecten yessoensis
GAGAATAGTTGTCACTGTGATATACTGGAGAGGTTACCAGGACTGTTGTCACTGTGATATACTGGAGAGGTTACCAGAATAGTTGTCACTGTGATATACTGGAGAGGCTACGAGAATAGTTGTCACTAGGATATACTAGAGAAACGACCAGGAAAGTTGTCACTGTGATATACTAGAGAGGTTACCAGAATAGTACTGGAGAGGTTACCAGAATTGTTGTCACTGTGATATACTAGAGAAACGACCAGGAAAGTTGTCACTGTGATATACTAGAGAGGTTACCAGAATAGTACTGGAGAGGTTACCAGAATAGATGTCACTGTGATATACTGGAGAAGTTACCAGAATAGTTGTCACTGTGATATACTGGAGAGGTTACCAGAGTAGTTGTGACTGTGATATACTAGAGAGGTTACCAGAATAGTTGTCACTGTGATATAC
>NW_018403922.1:0-112 GCF_002113885.1 Mizuhopecten yessoensis
TACCTCACTTCTACCTTCTTTCTACAAACCTTTTATGTTTCCGCCCGTCTTAGCAGTACCTCACTTTTACCTATGTTTCCGTCTGTCTTAGCAGTACCTCACTTCTGCCTTC
>NW_018403922.1:4905-5452 GCF_002113885.1 Mizuhopecten yessoensis
GCAAACCTTTTATGTTTCCGCCTGTCTTAGCAGTACATCACTTCTACCTTCTTTCTAAAAACCTTTTATGTTTCCGTCTGTCTTAGCAGTAGCTCACTTCTACCTTCTCTCTACAAACCTGTTATGTTTCTGCCTGTCTTAGCAGTACCTCACTTCTATCTTCTCCCTACAAACCTGTTATGTGTCCGCTTGTCTTAGCAGTACCTCACTTCTACCTTCTTTCTACAAACCTTTTATGTTTCCGCCTGTCTTAGCAGTACCTCACTTCTACCNAGTACCTCACTTCTGCCTTCTTCCTACAAACCTTTTATGTTTCCACCTGTCTTAGCAGTACCTCACTTATACCTTCTCCCTACAAACCTTTGATGTTTCCGCCTGTCTTAGCAGTACCTCACTCCTACCTTCTCCCTAAAAACCTTTTATGTTTCCGCCTGTCTTAGCAGTACCTCACTTCTACCTTCCCCCTACAAACCTTTTATGTTTCCGTCTGTCTTAGCAGTTGCCCATTTCTACCTTCTCCCTACAAACCTTTCATGTTCCCGCCTGT
>NW_018403922.1:7097-9365 GCF_002113885.1 Mizuhopecten yessoensis
GCACTTCTACATTCTCCCTACAAACCTGTTATGTTTTCGCCTGTCTTAGCAGTACCTCATTTCTACTTTCTCCCTACAAACTTTTTATGTTTCCACCTGTCTTAGCAGTACCTCACTTCTACCTTCTCCCTACAAACCTGTTATGTTTCCGCCTGTCTTAGCAGTACCTTACTTCTACCTTCTCCCTACAAACCTGTTATGTTTCCGCTTGTCTTAGCAGTACCTCACTTCTAATGCTGTCACCCCGGCGTCGGCGTCCCACTTCACTCAGGTTAAAGGTTTTGGACAAGTTTTTCCAGACAGTGTTGGATCATCACACTCAATACACTGTTGTCTTATATGAGATTAAGGCATTTTTATGGAGTGCAAGCAACATGTTGAACTATATTTTCATATGTTAGGGGCCAAAAACAGCTTAATTTGACTTTGTTAACGTTTTTGGCAAGCCTTTTCTTTGCAGTGTTGGAATACAACCATGAATATGCTGTCGTCTTTTGTGCTGAACCATACTTTCATATTTTCGAGGTCAAAAACTGGACTTGGTTAATGTTTTTAATGGGGTTTTCATGTGCAGTGTTAGATTACCACAATAAATAGGCTGTTAACTATTTCACGATGTCTGGTAATCTCTCCTTTTGAAATGTACAGCATGTTAAGGTATAGCAAAACATCGTTATATTGCAACCAATGTCAAAGAAATGTTGGCATTATAAAGGGGTTTGGCAATAAATTAAGGGAAACGTACAAATGAATTCTTAAGATAAACATTTTTAAGGAACCTTGAAATATGTTAGCGGTAAGTGAGATGACAAATGAACTGACTGACGGCATTATATCGAGGTTTTACTGAACATTTGTTTCAATTGATATTTGCTATCTTATAATTACATATATCACCAATAGGCAAGCGAGCTTTCCTGTTCTTCAACAGCTCTTCTTGCTTAACCACTCGTAACATCATGGAAAACCCATCTTGGGCAAAACTAAATTTACCAAAGAAATGTAGCACCCTCCAAAACAGCCATTATCACTTTCCCGTGTCGATTTACACTTTGATCAACTATCACATACTGCGAGATTAACCAATCATGTATCAGAAAGAAAAAAAATATTGTTTTGAATTTGTTGCAGGTACTATAACTATTATTGGTGCCGTGATGAGTTTTGCAGTATTAGGAGCACTTGAAGCATTCATGTCTGACTCTAGACTGTGGTATATCGATTCCATATTTGGAATGGTCTGTAGTCTGATTCTCTTCTCATTTTCTGTGAAGTGAGTATACCGTAAATAATCAAATATACAATTATCCTTACAAAATGTGTGTATTAAAATAAGGTTATTGTGTTAGAATATAAGGAGTAATTACCTCTAGCTAGTATGATTCAACTGTACTAGCATCCTACCAAACTTGAAAAATCATGTCTGTCAGAACATATATCGAAACATAAGTATTGTATGAGCTGAAATGCATCCAATTTTTCCTTCTATTCGTATTTAATCCTCTTACTATTGATCTATTCTATGTCACATTACCGCCACAGTAAGGCAGATCTATTCTATGTAACATTACCGTCACAATAAGGCAGATCTATTCTATGTTACATTGCCGTCACAGTTAGGCAGATCTATTCTATGTTACATTGCCGTCACAGATAGACATATTTATTATGTGTCACATTGCCGTCACAGTAAGGCAGATCTATTCTATCTTACATTGCCGTCACAGTTAGGCTGATTTATTCTATGTCACATTGCCATCACAGTTAGGCAGATTTATTCTATGTCCCATTGCCGTCACAGTTAGGCATATGTATTCTGTGTTACATTGCCGTCACAGTTCGGCAGATTTATTCTATGTCACATTACCGCCACCGTAAGGCAGATCTATTCTATGTAAAATTACCGTCACAATAAGGCAGATCTATTCTATGTTACACTGCCGTCACAGTTAGGCATATCTATTCTATGTTACATTGCCGGCACAGTTAGGCAGATCTATTCTATGTTACATTGCCGGCACAGTTAGGCAGATCTATTCTATGTTACACTGCCGTCACAGTTAGGCATATGTATTCTGTGTTACATTGCCGTCACAGTTAGGCATATCTATTCTATGTTACATTGCCGTCACAGATAGACATATTTATTATATGTCACATTGCCGTCACAGTTAGGCAGATCTATTCTATGTTACATTGCCGTCACTGTTAGGCAAATCTATTCAGTTAGGCATATTTATTCTATGTCACATTGCCGTCACAGTTAGG
>NW_018403923.1:0-112 GCF_002113885.1 Mizuhopecten yessoensis
TTCCTAGTGATGGTAAGAGCAATGTCAGATAAATAAAAGCCCAATAAGAGTCAAATTTACGGAGACGGGGGCATTTTTCGATCACAGCTTTCGTTGTTGGTCGTCAGATCGT
>NW_018403923.1:10975-19054 GCF_002113885.1 Mizuhopecten yessoensis
ATAAGTCGCCATAATTGGCAAGTGTTGAATAATTCACCATACATGTAAATTTACATTTCCAGTTCTCGGTGAGGACTTTAGGACTATTTGCTTTGTATTTTCTGGATAAGCCCTTATGCTACAGAATGGTTTACCTTGTTTCTTGTTAGTTATTTACATAGTATCGTATATGTTTATCGGATAGGAGCTTTTGGAAGATAAATATGATGATTTCGATAAGATGGGTAATGTTCGGTGATATGTGAATCGGGTAGGTTCATGTACAGAAATTGTATGCGATATAATTATATAATTACAGTATAGGCTTTCTTGATATGTGTACATGTTTATACAGAGATAGAAGACTGTTTGGTAAGATTTGTTTATGATTTGTTGTAGCATTTCACCGCTTCATGTCCATGTGGGGTCTGTACCAGACAACGTTAACTGCTTTTGTCATCTGTACCAGATACATGTTGATTTTCGGAATAAATGGACAAATTGGTGACACTATCTGTGATTGTTTTGTGGTTCATATGTCAATCGTGCGACAGAATAGTTTATGTGATTATTTTCTGGACTTGAGCAAGTCTAATTGTTCTTCTTGTGCAGGCCCTTAAAATGTTTCTCGCACTGTCCGAGTCTACATCAATATTGACGGCGTCATTAATATGTTCTTGAACATATATTTAATTTATGCAGTAATGAATATAAGAACCTTAAAATTACAATAGTCAAAACGTAAACAAATAACGACATTGCGTCCGTACGGTGATCCGGATGACAGGTGCTCGGGTTCTGGAATATATGTGATATAATCGCACCCACTAGATATCACACCCCCTTATACTAATAAATCATAAAAAGGGGGTGTGATATCTAGTGGGTGCGATTATATCACATATATTCCAAAACCCGAGCACCTGTGATCCGGATGCGGTTGGGGAGCAGTCCGTGTATATTTAAGACGATCGCAGCGCAGCTTGTCGTCATAATGAGGAAACCTAACGTATTTCAACTGCTGGCTTACTTGTTTACTAGTTGACTAGCTAGCTATTTCTGAATTAAAACTTTGTTTCGAATTTCTGTTTTTACAAAAATGACGAAAGCTTCAGATCAACCGATAGAATGTACTGAGTATATAACATCACGTAAGTCTGGAATGGATTGAATACTACAAGCTAACACGAAATCGCGATCGGTAAAACTAGCATAGCATGGAATGAAAACTAGCATAGCATGGAATGAACACGCAATAGATTTGTAAACGAGTGCAACAACACAAATGTACATAGCATGGAAAAAGACACTTATCAACTAGGGAATTAATACAAATGAACATAGAATTAGATTCAAAACCAGAAGTAACTAATTCTATAACTTATCAACTAGGGAAATAATACAAATGTACATAGAATTAGATTCCAAACCAGAAGTAACTAATTCTATAAAAAAAATAATTATGGCGGTGATCCCCTTCCATAGATTATTGCCGGTTTTGCTATACCGCTAAGATTTTATCGAACAAATTAGATGCTGTTTTACACGTCCAACTACTCTGACAAATAAAAGCTTATTTATGTTGATAAATGTTCCGATGTGATGACACAGTTCAAAAGCTTATATCAACGAGCTATGAACGATTCCCCTGTCATTTCAAATGATTAACGTTACAAGCACGGAAATCGGAATTGCATCAGAACTGTTTTCAATGTTTTGTTAGGGCTGTTAAAAGAAGACATAAACGTATTGGTTCAAAGTATAAACAAAATTGATAGGGGTCAGCTGCTGCTGTCGACATTCTTATCAACGTTGAGTTTGTATTTTATGTGTGTGAGTTAAGGCACTATAGAAAAACAATTTTATAATTTAACAGAAATTTTATTGGTGGATCAAAATTCAGCATTCATCTGAAATAAGTATATGTATCGCATATAGTATAATAAATAGCATAATAATAATTACATCAACAATCGAGTTCATTACTGATATAAAACCCGTCTAAAATAGTCAAAATTTTAAGAGTGGAAATGCCATGCGGTGTTAAGCATGTTGGTATACTGTAAACACTTTTTCGTTGGGTCTAATTTTCCAAGTTACAATTTTCCCGCAAAAAAACCCTACGAATGTGAAAGCAAATTAATACATCCTTCACCACCGCCCTTTGTGCCAAGGTCACTTTACCTGAAATCTACAAAAACATATCCCGGCAAGTGACAATTTTAGCTTAGCTGCAAAAATTAAGGACCGCGGAAAAGAGGACTTTTATATGATAAGTCTTTAACTGAAATATTGCAATTAAGTCATGTCATTATGATCAAAAACCTGGAAAATCAAAACAAGATATGTGACTGGGATTTCTCCGAATGCTGATTTCTCTTTTCTTACAGACAAAATGTCTAACAAACAGAAACTTCATAAAGAGGCATTTCTCTCAGTTCTAATTTAAACATAAAACTTGTTAATCAATAGAAGCTCAGCCAGCCTTATGTTGATAACGGTTGTTTGGTGGACACAATATCGGCCTTGCGCAGGAGTAAAATACAAATACCAGGGCTGGGTATATACTAATTGGTATCAAAACGTTAATACGTATATTATTTGTAGAATTTAAAAAGGACAATGAAATATCTTCTAATTTATAATGATTTTGGGGATGACATATTGATACTAAGTTATTATCACAACAAAAACATCCAATATTTAACAAAAAAATGATGGTTGGCTTTCTGAAATTTCTCCTTCTTTAAGGTGAAACTAAGTCTTGATTTTTTTTATTGCAAATCTGGTTCACAAATGAATTGTGTACGTTCCCTTCAGGGTAATGGTTAATTCTCCAAGATTGGATTTATTTTCATAATGATTTAAAAGATGGGAGAAATATTGTTGAAAACATCAATTTCATGTGTTACTTTCATTTTTGTTAATACTATAGAAAATAGGCTATTGACTTTCTTCGTTATCTTTGTTTTCTTCATTTAATATTTTTTAATGATAAAAAGGTATCATGTTAAATACATTTTATAGTTATAGACACTTGACGTCGGAATTTTTAGTAAGTTCCAGACCCTTGTATTATTTCAGTATGGTTCTGGCACCTCACAATGGTAGAGTTAATGGTTTTCAGTAAGTTACAGACCCTTTATGATGGTAAAGTGTATGGTTTTCAGTAAGTTACAAACCCTTTATGATGGTAGAGTGTATGGTTTTCAGTAAGTTACAGACCGTTTATGATGGTAGAGTGTATGGTTTTCAGTAAGTTACAGACCCTTTATGATGGTAGAGTGTCTGGTTTTCAGCAAGTTACAGACCGTTTATGATGGTAGATTGTATGGTTTTCAGTAAGTTACAGACCCTTTATGATGGTAGAGTTTATGGTTTTCAGTAAGTTACAGACCGTTTATGATGGTAGAGTGTATGGTTTTCAGTAAGTTACAGACCCTTTATGACGGTAAAGTGCCTGGTTTTCAGTAAGTTACAGACCCTTTATGATGGCAGAGTGTATGGTTTTCAGTAAGTTACAGACCCTTTATGATGGTAGAGTATATGGTTTTCAGTAAGTTACAGACCCTTTATGATGGTAAAGTGTATGGTTTTCAGTAAGTTACAGACCGTTTATGATGGTAGAGTTTATGGTTTTCATTAAGTTACAGACCCTTTATGATGGTAGAGTTTATGGTTTTCATTAAGTTACAGACCTTTTATGATGGTAGAGTTTATAATCTACAGTATGATTCCAGTATGTTTATGATCATTAATGTTTATGCGGTGTTTTACTATCAGTATAGTCCTGATCATTAATGTTTATGTGGTGTTTTACTAGCAGTATAGTCCTGATCATTACTGTTTAAGCGGTGTTTTACTATCAGTATAGTCCTTATCATTAATGTTTATGCGGTGTTTTACTATCAGGATAGTCCTGATCATTAATGTTTATGCGGTGTTTTACTGTCAGTATAGTCCTGATCATTAATGTTTATGCGGAGTTTTACTATCAGTATATTCCTGATCATTACTGTTTATGCGGTGTTTTACTATCAGTAAAGTCTTTATCATTAATGTTTATGCGGTGTTTTACTATCAGGATAGTCCTGATCATTAATGTTTATGCGGTGTTTTACTATATTAATGTTTATGCGTGTTTTACTATCAGGATAGTCCTGATCATTAATGTTTATGCGGTGTTTTACTGTCAGTATAGTCCTGATCATTAATGTTTACGCGGTGTTTTACTATCAGTATAGTCCTGCTCATTAATGTTTATGCGGTGTTTTACTATCAGGATAGTCCTGATCATTAATGTTTATGCGGTGGTTTACTATCAGTATAGTCCTGATCATTATTGTTTATGCGTGTTTTACTATCAGTATAGTCCTGCTCATTAATGTTTATGCGGTGTTTTACTGTCAGTATAGTCCTGATCATTAATGTTTACGCGGTGTTTTACTATCAGTATAGTCCTGCTCATTAATGTTTATGCGGTGTTTTACTATATTAATGTTTATGCGTGTTTTACTATCACTATAGTCCTGATCATTAATGTTTATGCGGTGGTTTACTATCAGTATAGTCCTGATCATTAATGTTTATGTGGTGTTTTACTAGCAGTATAGTCCTGATCATTACTGTTTAAGCGGTGTTTTACTATCAGTATAGTCCTTATCATTAATGTTTATGCGTGTTTTACTATCACTATAGTCCTGATCATTAATGTTTATGCGGAGTTTTACTATCAGTATATTCCTGATCATTAAGGTTTGGGCGTGTTTTACTATCAGTATAGTCCTGCTCATTAATGTTTATGCGGTGTTTTACTATCAGTATATTCCTGATCATTAAGGTTTGGGCGTGTTTTACTATCAGTATAGTCCTGCTCATTAATGTTTATGCGGTGTTTTACTATATTAATGTTTATGCGTGTTTTACTATCAGGATAGTCCTGATCATTAATGTTTATGCGTGTTTTATTCTCAGTATAGTCCTGATCATTAATGTTTATGCGGTGTTTTACTATCAGGATAGTCCTGATCATTAATGTTTATGCGGTGTTTTCCTATCAGTATAGTCCTGATCATTAATGTTTATGCGGTGGTTTACTATCAGTATAGTCCTGATCATTAATGTTTACGCGGTGTTTTACTATCAGTATAGTCCTTATCATTAATGTTCATGCGGTGTTTTACTATCAGTATAGTCCTGCTCATTAATGTTTATGCGGTGTTTTACTATCAGGATAGTCCTGATCATTAATGTTTATGCGGTGTTTTACTATCAGTATATTCCTGATCATTAATGTTTGTGCGTGTTTTACTATCAGTATAGTCCTGATCATTAATGTTTATGCGTGTTTTACTATCAGTATATTCCTGATCAATACTGTAGGTGAAGTGAATGTTTTAAGTAAGTTGTAGCCCCTCAATGTTGGTTCAATGTTTCATTTTCAGAATATCTCTAACCTGTAAGTTGCAACGATAGTTTTAAGGTTTATTCTCAATTCTAAATGCTAGTACATAGTATAATCCCTCATTCCCTCACCCTAAATGGCACTTATATTATTTCCTCGTTACTTGTTTTGAATATTTTTCTGTGACGCTACAAATGTCCAAGATGACGAAATGATAACCAACAATATGCTAGATTGACCGATTAGTTTGAACGTCTACGATACTGTAACAGTGACAGGGGAGTCAGTAGTCAATATACGTGTATCAACTGATAACGTTATTGTTTCCTTAATTACTGATTCAAATAAACTATATACATAGTCAGGACCTAGGACACAAGTATGTATCTATATACTCAACCACGCTATTACCTACAACGAAAAACATGTCCTTCTATACCATATTTAGAATCATGTCGATGGAAATCGGATAAATGTGACACAACTAGTTATACACAGCTGATTGCACCCCAAAAGGAGGTGACAACTACAGTATGCCACTACGTGACTACAGTGCACTGTACGACTGTGTTGGACTCATCGGTGATCTAAAATGTTTCATATGTACAATTGATCAACGCAAGAAAAAGATCAAAATAACAGATATCTATCTCAAATTGCAACCAGAGTGGAGCCAATAGTTTTAATATATATAATACAAAATTGGTAAAAACTCTGACCTTTCCTCCGTGATTAATATAACGTTGTCTTGTGACAACGGTCTTATCTCTGTCTTTACCAACACCTACAGTATAGGCTGTTACAGGAGCTAAGACATGTGTAACGTACCACATGCTGTTTCTACGGTATTTTCCGCCACCCACTCGCGACATTTGTCGACTGGGTTGGGATCAGTGGTTAAAATGACCTCGTCGCCCTCGTTCTGCTTTCGACTGCCTTCACGTCCTGTTATTGTTAGAGGGTTTGATTCGTTGGTGCTAATAACATCCTTTGTTTGACCAACACATTTTATACCTTTGCTGGTAATTCCTCTGGGAGAGTCTGTGAATGATATTTGTCTCCTGGATTTATCTCTCCTGGACTTTCTGGAAGATTTCATAGTTTTTTTCACACTTTTCCTCCCTGTGAATTTCTCCTCGTCATCTCCAGCAGAATTGTCGTCCGAATCCTCATCAAACTTCACTCGCGTGTCCTCCCGCATTTGTTGTAAAGCCATCCTCGCCTCTGGCGAAAGTCCTTCGGAAAACCTCGTCTTTTGTCTCCTATCTAACAATTGTCGAATTTCGAAAAGAGCATCACTAGACAAAATGAATCCTTTTAGAATTCGATCGTTAAAATGATTTCTCGACATGTTTAACAGTTTTTTCCCCTGCACGTATTAATCGATACAAAAAGGTGTTGCACACTGTCCCTTCGTCATAATCGGCCGGGGATTCTGAAAAAAAACATGTTTGTAACTTAACATGCGTTTTGAAAACAATCTTATGATATCCTCCTTTATAGAAACTAATTTTAGTGGAAGGTATATAGGGGTGTCTTATTTCATTTTACAAACCGAACAAAAAGTGTTCACTGCACCAGATGTGGCTGGCAGTAAATAGTGCCATAAACAGACCGCATATGTGCATGACCTTTCCCTAGTCGTACACTGATAATGGTCCTATTTCAGTCTAGTCTTACACTTACTTACATTTATCATGACCCTTTATATAACCAGTCGTTCACTGATTATGAACATTTACTATAGTTGTACAATGATAGACTTGTCTTAAGTCGAAAAATGATTATTAACCTTACGTTTCTCTAGTCGTACAATTAAAATAACCCTGTTCTATTCGTAGAGTGATAATGAACATTCTCTAGTCATTCAATTATTAAAACCTTTCCCTAGTCGTACAATAATAATGACCCTCCTTTAGTCGTACAGTGATAATGACCCTTCTGTAGTCGTACAGTGATAATGACCCTACTCTAGTCGTACAATGATAATGACCCTACTGTAGTCGTACAATAATAATGACCCTACTCTAGTCGTACAGTGATACTGACCCTCCTCTAGTCGTTCAGTGATAATGACCCTACTCTAGTCGTACAATGATAATGACCTTTCTCTAGTCGTACAATGATAATGAACATTCGCTAGTCGTTCAATTATTAAAACCCTTCCCTAGTCGTACAGTGATAATGACCCTCCTCTAGTCAAACAATGATAATGAACATTCTCTAGTCGTTCAATTATTAAAACCTTTCCCTAGTCGTACAATAATAATGACCCTCCTTTAGTCGTACAGTGATAATGACCATCCTCTAGTCGTACAATGATAATGACCCTCCTCTAGTCGTACAGTGATAATGCCCCTCCTCTAGTCGTTCAGTGATAATGACACTACTCTAGTCGTACAGGGATAATGACCCTACTCTAGTGGTACAATGATAATGATCCTCTACAGACCCTCCTCTAGTCAAACAATGATAATGAACATTCTCTAGTCGTTCAGTGATAATGACACTACTCTAGTCGTACATTGATAATGACCCTACTCTAGTAGTACAATGATAATGATCCTCTACAGACCCTCCTCTAGTCGCACAATGATAAGAACCCTCCTCTAGTCGTACAATGATAAGAACCCTCCTCTAGTCGTAAATGAATAATGACCCTCCTCTAGTAGTACAATGATACATGTAATGACCCT
>NW_018403923.1:20007-20079 GCF_002113885.1 Mizuhopecten yessoensis
ACTCTAGTCGTACAATAATAATAACCTTACTCTACTCGTAGAGTGATAATGACCCCCCTTTAGTCGTACAGT
>NW_018403923.1:20692-21104 GCF_002113885.1 Mizuhopecten yessoensis
AAGCCAAAATACCTCACAACATCAACGCATAGAAGGCGATTATATCAGAACGAAATACACAACAACCAAAATACTCCACAACATCAACGCATAGGAGGCGATTATATCAGAACAAAAACCACAACAGCCAAAATGCCCCACAACATCAACGCATAGAAGGCGATTATATCAGAACGAAATACACAACAACCAAAATACTCCACAACATCAACGCATAGGAGGCGATTATATCAGAACAAAAACCACAACAGCCAAAATACCCCGCAACATCAACGCATAGGAGGCGATTATATCAGAAGGAAATACACAACAGCCAAAATACCCCACAACATCAACACATAGGAGGCGATTATATCAGAACAAAAACCACAACAGCCAAAATACCCCACAACATCAACGCATAGGAGGCGAT
>NW_018403923.1:22613-22681 GCF_002113885.1 Mizuhopecten yessoensis
CTAGTACAATGATACATGTAATAACCCTCCTCTAGTCTTACAATGATAATGACCCTACTATAGTCGTA
>NW_018403923.1:22831-22922 GCF_002113885.1 Mizuhopecten yessoensis
CTAAGGTAAGTATATCACAGCAAAATACACAACAGCCAAGATACCACACAACATCAACACATAGGAGGCGATTATATCAGAACGAAATATA
>NW_018403923.1:23124-137213 GCF_002113885.1 Mizuhopecten yessoensis
ATGAGGTAGTCATATCACAGCGAAATAAACAACAGCAAAAACTACCCTACACCATCAACATACATGAAGTAAATATATCACAGCTAACTAAACCTTAAAAGAATAACACATAAGAGTGAAATTTTTCCACTTTTCCAAATAGATTCACCACATTGTCAAAACAAAAGGAAAAATCAAACATACCGAATGAAGGGTCGTCAGCGATTTGTCCTTAACTAAGTTAAGTGCTGACAGACACCGACTAATGGTAAAATATTAACTTCTGAGTAAGGAATCGTTAAAGGGTTTTTCAAATAGTAAAGAATCGTGATATGTTTGTAGCCAAGCAAATATCCGAGATGTATGGTTATGATACTTAGTAACAGGGAATGTGACATAACAGAAACAGATATAGTTATGATACTAAATAACATGGAATGTGAAATAACAGAAACTGATATAGTTATGATACTTAGTAACAGGGAATGTTACAGAACAGAAACTGATATGGTTATGATACTTAGTAACAGTGAATGTGAAATAACAGAAACAGATATGGTTATGATACTTAGTAACAGGGAAAGTGAAACAACAGAAACTGATATGGTTATGATACTTAGTGACAGGGAATGTGAAATAACAGAAACTGATATAGGTATGATACGTAGTAACAGGGAATGTGACATAACAGAAACTGATATGGATATGATACTTAGTAACAGGGAATGTGACATAACAGAAACTGATATGATTATGATACTTAGTAACAGGGAATGTGAGATAACAGAAACTGATATGGTTATGATACTTAGTAACGGGGAATGTGAAATAACAGAAACTGATATAGGTATGATACGTAGTAACAGGGAATGTGACATAACAGAAACTGATATGGATATGATACTTAGTAACAGGGAATGTGACATAACAGAAACTGATATGGTTATTATACCTAGTAACAGGGAAAGTGAAATAACAGAAACTTATATGGTTATGCAACCTAGTAACAGGGAATGTGAAATAACAGAAACTGATATAGGTATGATACGTAGTAACAGGGAATGTGACATAACAGAAACTGATATGGATATGATACTTAGTAACAGGGAATGTGACATAACAGAAACTGATATGATTATGATACTTAGTAACAGGGAATGTGACATAACAGAAACAGATATAGTTATGATACCTAGTAACATGGAATGTGAAATACAGAAACTTATATGGTTATGATACTTAGTAACAGGGAAAGTGAAATAACAGAAACTGATATGGTTATTATACCTAGTAACAGGGAAAGTGAAATAACAGAAACGTATATGGTTATGAAACCTAGTAACATTGAATGTGAAATAACAGAAACTGATTTAGTAATGAAACTTAATAACAGGGAACGTGAAATTTCAGAAACTGATATGGTTATGATACTTAGTAACGGGGAATGTGAAATAACAGAAACTGATATAGGTATGATACGTAGTAACAGGGAATGTGACATAACAGAAACAGATATAGTTATGATACCTAGTAACATGGAATGTGAAATAACAGAAACTGATATAGGTATGATACGTAGTAACAGGGAATGTGACATAACAGAAACAGATATAGTTATGATACCTAGTAACATGGAATGTGAAATACAGAAACTTATATGGTTATGATACTTAGTAACAGGGAATGTGAAATAACAGAAACAGATATAGTTATGATACTAAATAACATGGAATGTGAAATAACAGAAACTGATATGGTTATGATATCTAGTAACATGGAATGTGAAATAACAGAAACTTATATGGTTATGCAACCTAGTAACAGGGAATGTGAAATAACAGAAACAGATATAGTTATGATACCTAGTAACATGGAATGTGAAATACAGAAACTTATATGGTTATGATACTTAGTAACAGGGAAAGTGAAACAACAGAAACTGATATGGTTATGATACTTAGTAACAGGGAAAGTGAAATAACAGAAACGTATATGGTTATGAAACCTAGTAACATTGAATGTGAAATAACAGAAACTTATTTAGTAATGAAACTTAATAACAGGGAATGTGAAATTATGTGAAATAACAGAAACAGATATGGTTATGATACCTAGTAACAGGGAAAGTGAAATAACAGAAACGTATATGGTTATGAAACCTAGTAACAGGGAATGTGAAATAACAGAAACGTATATGGTTATGAAACCTAGTAACATTGAATGTGAAATAACAGAAACTTATTTAGTAATGAAACTTAATAACAGGGAACGTGAAATTTCAGAAACTGATATGGTTATGATACTTAGTAACAGAGAATGTGACATAACAGAAACTGATATGGTTATGATTCTTAGTAACAGGGAAAGTGAAATAACAGAAACGTATATGGTTATGAAACCTAGTAACAGGGAATGTGAAATAACAGAAACAGATATAGTTATGATACCTAGTAACATGGAATGTGAAATACAGAAACTTATATGGTTATGATACTTAGTAACAGGGAAAGTGAAATAACAGAAACGTATATGGTTATGAAACCTAGTAACATTGAATGTGAAATAACAGAAACTTATTTAGTAATGAAACTTAATAACAGGGAATGTGAAATTTCAGAAACTGATATGGTTACGATACTTAGAAACAGGGAATGTGAAATAACAGAAACTGATATGGTTATGATTCTTAGTAACAGGGAAAGTGAAATAACAGAAACTGATATGGTTATTATACCTAGTAACAGGGAAAGTGAAATAACAGAAACTTATATGGTTATGAAACCTAGTAACATTGAATGTGAAATAACAGAAACTGATTTAGTAATGAAACTTAATAACAGGGAATGTGAAATTATGTGAAATAACAGAAACAGATATGGTTATGATACTTAGTAACAGGGAATGTGACATAACAGAAACTGATATGATTATGATACTTAGTAACAGGGAATGTGGCATAACAGAAACTGATATGGTTATGATACCTAGTAACAGTTTACTTGAAATAACAGAAACTGATATGGTTATGATTCTTAGTAACAGGGAAAGTGAAATAACAGAAACGTATATGGTTATGAAACCTAGTAACATTGAATGTGAAATAACAGAAACTTATTTAGTAATGAAACTTAATAACAGGGAATGTGAAATTATGTGAAATAACAGAAACAGATATGGTTATGATACCTAGTAACAGGGAAAGTGAAATAACAGAAACGTATATGGTTATGAAACCTAGTAACAGGGAATGTGAAATAACAGAAACTGATATAGGTATGATACGTAGTAACAGGGAATGTGACATAACAGAAACAGATATAGTTATGATACCTAGTAACATGGAATGTGAAATACAGAAACTTATATGGTTATGATACTTAGTAACAGGGAATGTGAAATAACAGAAACTTATATGGTTATGCAACCTAGTAACAGGGAATGTGAAATAACAGAAACGTATATGGTTATGAAACCTAGTAACAGGGAATGTGAAATAACAGAAACAGATATGGTTATGATACTTAGTAACAGGGAAAGTGAAACAACAGAAACTGATATGGTTATGATACTTAGTAACAGTGAATGTGAAATAACAGAAACTGATTTAGTAATGAAACTTAATAACAGGGAACGTGAAATTTCAGAAACTGATATGGTTATGATACTTAGAAACAGGGAATGTGAAATAACAGAAACTTATATGGTTATGAAACCTAGTAACATTGAATGTGAAATAACAGAAACTGATTTAGTAATGAAACTTAATAACAGGGAATGTGAAATTTCAGAAACTGATATGGTTACGATACTTAGAAACAGGGAATGTGAAATAACAGAGACTTATATGGTTATGAAACCTAGCAACAGTGAATGTGAAATAACAGAAGCTGATTTAGTAATGAAACTTAAAAACAGGGAATGTGAAATTTCAGAAACTAATATGGTTATGATACTTAGAAACAATGAATGTGAAATAATAGAAACTGATATGGTTATGATTCTTAGTGACAGGGAATGTGAAATAACAGAAACGTATATGGTTATGAAACCTAGTAACAGTGAATGTGAAATAACAGAAACTGATTTAGTAATGAAACTTAATAACAAGGAATGTGAAATTTCAGAAACTAATATGGTTATGATACTTAGAAACAAGGAATGTGAAATAATAGAAACTGATATGGTTATGATACCTAGTAACAGGGAAATTGAAATAACAGATATAGTTATGATACTTAGTAACAGGGAATGTGAAATAACAGAAACTTATATGGTTATGAAACCTAGTAACAGTGAATGTGAAATAACAGAAACTGATTTAGTNATGAAACTTAATAACAGGGAATGTGAAATTTCAGAAACTGATATGGTTATGATACTTAGAAACAGGGAATGTGAAATAACAGAAACTGATATGGTTATGATACTTAGTGACAGGGAATGTGAAATAATAGAAACTTATATAGTAATACTACTTTGTAACAGGGAATGTGAAATAACAGAAATAGATATGGTTATGATACTTAGTGACAGGGAATGTGAAATAATAGAAACTGATATAGTAATACTACTTAGTAACATAGAATGTCATGTAAGAGAAGCTAAAATGAAGGCATCAGTTTCCATTACTGATCAAACACGTGAGAGTGGTTGTCATTTATGGTTTCGGATTTGAGTACTTGAGTTACAAGTAGACGTGAGACAAACTTAAATTTACTTCACGTTCGGATGCCTAGTGGAAGTCAAAAGCTCTACAAATATTGACAGCAGGAGATTCTGGCGCCTAAGTATTTAAATTTCGGATAAGGTCAATAGAAAACCACGACTTTATAATTAGTTAGGATACATGTAACTCTGCTTCATTGGAAGTTAATTTTTCTTAAAAATTCCCTTACTCTGCTTTGTGTACTCGCTATCCACAGATATATTGAGATTTAATTCGTTTAAGGGACCTGTCTGTGTGTACCTAACGGTTTTGTGAGTGACAAACAAACGATAAAGAGCCCTTGTTAGGTTATGATATACCTGCTAACCTTCCAGCGAGGTGAGTACCTTTGCGGGATTCCAATTTGATGTTTACATGAACGAATACTAGTGAATGGCTTCTATTATGTTTATACCATAATAATATACACCGGACGTTTTTAATTAAACGACCAAATACCTTTTATACATAAATATATACGTATACACAAACAAGGAAGAACATGTTGCGTGTCGACATGGGAGTTTTAAGTCGGTGAGTTGGTGTCATTAAATATATGCCAATAAATACACATGCAGTTACTTTTAAGGAGTAGGATTTATCAGGACAGTTATGATAAGTATTTCATATTTCAATCAATCACATAAAAATTAGCAGATGAGAACATAGTCGTTATGGTTTCGCTGAATATTCAACCATGATATATCACGGACACGCCACCATGACAACCATTATAATAATATATCAAAGTGTACATGGTAACCATTATAATAGTATATCAAAGTGTACATGGTAACCATTATAATAGTATATCAAAGTTTACATGGTAACCATTATAATAGTATATCAAAGTGTATAAGAACATCTTATGAGACAATGTTAGTAAAGAAAAAGAATTACGCGATTCTTTTGCTTCCTTTCTCTGCATGAACAAAATCATACCGCAAACTTGATATCTCGGTGGCGATTCAATCAGAATAGTTCCACGCTTTGTTTATTTAAAGTACCATAGGAAATATCTTCAGACGTTTCGAGGCGAAGTAAATGTTACACTATTATTCAATGAGTGAATACACAACTGCACTGTGGTACATGTAAACCCTACCTGTCGGGATGAAGTGTGGTACTCAGGTGTCGCGCCAGGTGTAAAAAAACAGGTGTGGATACTTCGGGTGGGCACTCTTCTGTGATGAAATGAGAAAAAATGAACTTGAATTTAACGCTACATAATACAATGTTGGAGACCTCGCTAAGAGTGTGTACTTACGGTGTTTAAACACATGAGAGTCTGGTGGACGTATCAAGGACAGCGAGCGGACTACACTGTCGCCCAAAGTGTATACCTACGTAGTTTGTGCTTCAAGTATAATGTACTCCCGGGACTGGAATGACGTATTACCAACATCTCAAAATAACTATCGTTCTTTTCATACCATTTGCTATCAGAGTTGACTTTCGATATTGAATATTGGGAAACAAATAAATGCGATAATACTTTAATTACCAGACCCTAAACATAAAACATTAAAACACAAATATCCATCAACCACTCAACATCGACGATTTACTACCAAATACTTCCCATCAACCATTTACCGTCAAATACTTACCATCAACCATTTACCGTCAAATACTTACCATCATCCATTTACCGTCAAATACTTACCATCAACCATTTACCGTCAAATACTTACCAATTAAGATTTACCTTAAATACTTACCATGCAAGATTTACTGTCAAATACTTACCATCAAATATTTACCGTCAAATACTTGCCATGCAAGATTTACTGTCAAATATTTACCATGCAAAATTTACCGTCAAATACTTGCCATCAAAGATTTACCGTCAAATACTTACCAATTAAGATTTACCGTTAAATACTTACCATGCAAGATTTACTGTCAAATACTTACCATGCAAGATTTACTGTCAAACACTTACCATCAAATATTTACCGTCAAATCCTTACCATCAAATATTTAACGTCAAATACTTGCCATGCAAGAGTTACTGTCAAATACTTACCATGCAAGATTTACTGTCAAATACTTACCATCAAATATTTACCGTCAAATACTTGCCATGCAAGATTTACTGTCAAATATTTACCATGCAAAATTTACTGTCAAACACTTACCATCAAATATTTACCGCCAAATACTTACCATCAAAGATTTACCGTCAAATACTTACCATCAAAGGTTTATCGTCAAATACTCACCATGAAAGATTTATCGTCAAACAGTTACCATCAAAGATTTACCATCAAAGATTCACCGTCAAACACTTACCATCACAGACTTACCATCAAGGACTTATCTCCAAATACTTATCAAAACGAACTTTCATTATAATAAGTCACCGACTTTTTTTATCGCAACACAATTACTACTAAATACTTACCATCACTGATTAGTCAGCAAAAAAAAACAACCACCAATAATGAATCATTCAACAGCTTGATCGTTAAGATTTACCAACAAACACTAGCCATAAACGACTACCTATCAATACATTGGTATTACGTACAGGGTCCATGGTGAAGTGTTCATGCTGTAACGCTTTTATCAACATGACTTACAAACTGTCTTTCTCAAACCGAGGTCTACTGCCGGTTGTACATACGAAGCCATTTCTAAGCTTAAAATATAGTAAACTAATAAAGTTAATCTATAGTTGATTATTTATGCCTAATCCTCCTCGGCGGGTCATTGATCATCGCCTGCCTGCTCTCTTTTCGTCTCCTACAGAGGTAAATCACTAACGATTATACATGATTTCTATTAAACTTGTTGGTAAATGCATCATGACTTGTCAACTCAAATTACATTAATGTGATTTTCTACGTGTTTTTATTGTTAATCCAAATTATAGCAACAGAATTTCACAAGAGCCACAAATATTCTGAACATTTAAATTACCCATATTTGTAGTTCAAACAACAAAAACTCGGAAAATCTTTTCCGAAAAATACACGGTCACGATTCTTAAAACTTAATACACCGCAACGGTTCTCTCGCACTCAAAACACCTCCAAATAAAATTAGTAGAAGTGAATGAATGGACCACAGTAATATCCCCAAATCAATTGTAAAGGGTAATAAGATTCGATAGACGACACTTGGATTGCGTTTTGCTATGTGCTTCTAGCTAATTGTAAAGAAGCGGATGTTAGAGGTTGGTTAAGGCATCCTCATAAAGGGTTCATTTACATAATCAGATTTTAATGTATACACTCATTTATTATGTTTATGTATTGGGTATTTACGGACGAGAGAGTTATCTTTGGAAGGTAGTGTTGGAATTTGTGGATTTGAGGGGAGTTACTTGTGTGTAGTGAAGTGGGTTAATATATTGCTAGTGGCGGTGGTTGTAACAAAGAGGGCCGATAATTAGGCAATTTAGTAAAGTTAGATTTCATCATCGTGCGTGCAAGTTATATTATGTACAGTATGCCGGCAGATGCTCTTGAATTGTTTATTAACATTATGTAGTATTGGTTTATAAGCAGTCAGGTTTATATTTTTTTACTGCGGAACACGCTTGCTCGGTTTAGCAATCCTTGCGAAGATAACACAGAAATGTACGGTAAATATATGATAATATATTTATTATTGTGCCTTGTTGTTTTGTTGTTACTCGCTTACTATGACGATATGACATAGCATGCATCTGAGCTAGAAGTAAAGGGACTATATCGTCAAACGACAACCAGGAAATCGAGTCGATATTGAAAATGTATATCTCTTAACGAACGTTACGTAGTTGATAATGACAAAACCTGAAGTGATAAAAATAGCTACGACCGAGAAAACGAAATATCCGGGCCTTTCAGTGAGAAGTAAACATGTACAGCACTAACATAGTGTCAGTTATGAGTCTGAGTTCACACATTATACATTCCTGAATTTACACAATACATCGCAAGTAAGAATTATAAGTATCATAATTTATACATCTGATCAGACATTTCTGACCACATTTGGATTTGAATGAAAACGACCAGGTTCAATCAAAGCATTCAAGCACTGAAATAGTTCCACAGGGAGAATTTAAAACCGCAGCGAGCGCGATATCAATAGGCTTAAACGTATTTTATTACGATGTTTAAGATGCTGTTGGAAGATGACTTTGATTCAGAAAAATATGTATGTACTTGTATTCCAGAAAGGCTAGGTGAATAAAGCAAAAGTTACCTTCTCTCCTCGACTGCAAAGACACCGACAGCTGCCGCTAAAACGTACGGCTGTACAGTTAAAGATTTCTCCGTAATAAACGTTAACAACTATAGAGGTATAACCATAATTAGTCATTTAGCTAAGCTATTCACGTCCCTTCTTAATAAACGTTTACTGTCATAGAGTGAAAATTAAAATATAATTTCTGACGCTCAATTTGGTTTTCGACCCGGAAGTGGTACACGGGATGCAATGTCTGTACTAAATGCTTTAATTACCAAAACTTTACAGAGTAATAATAAACGACTCTACTGTTTTGTTGGTTATCAAAAGGCTTTCGATAGCATATCACATGACAAATTATGGTCTAAGTTATGGAAGTCAGGGGTTAGGGGTCGACTGTTAAATAAGATCTATTTATGATTATGTCTAATCTTGCGTCAAATTAAATGGTAAATTGTCTCCCACGTACGACCTCCAGATCGGTTTATTACAAGGGGAATCTTTATCCCCGATTTTATTTTCATTATTTATTAATGACATGGAGTCAGAACTTATTAACTCAAATTGTCAGTTATCAGTTACAGTTGATCAATATTTTTTTTTATTCTGTATGCGGACGACACGGTTTTGTTTTCCGAGGATGTAGTCGATCTGCAAAATGGGCTTGACCACTTGCATTCCTATGCTGAACGCTGGAATTTAAAGCTAAATGTGGTAAAACAAAAGAAGTAATATTCAGAAAAAAACGTGTTTTCCCTAATGAGAAATGGACATACAATGGTAGGCCTATTGAAATAGTAGACATATTTTGTTATCTGTGGCTAGTATTCAATTATAATGGCAGATTTACTTTAGCATTGAATAACATTGCTGCCAAGGGTAGAAAAGCGTGTTTTTTTTATTGAAAATGAATTTTAGGAATTTTATGTTAAACTGTGAAACTAAGTTGTCATTATTCGACACTTATATCACTTGTTTACTTAACTATGCTTGTGAAGTCTGGGGATTTTGTCCTGCAACACAAATTGAAAAAGTTCATTTGCATTTCCTGAGAGAAGTTCTTACAGTAAAAAAAGTCTGTAAATAATGTTATGGTTTACTTTGAGTTAGGTCGATTTCCTTTACAGATAAAGCGTAAAATATCCATTGTAAAGTACTTATTAAAATTATTGAAAACTGACAATTGTATTTTGAGATCTTGTTACGATGAGCTTGTCGAATTAAACCTTAAAAAAAACAAATTGTAAAACTAATTTTGTATATCAAGTCAAGCATGAATTAAGTAGAATTGACTTTCATGATGATTGGTTGGCTCAGTGTGTTTCTACTGAAAAACATTTCGTATTTTATACACCCAACGTGTACAAGATACTTTTATCAAAGAAGTGAGAAGCATGTTAGAAAACTCCTCCAAATGTAGGTTGTATAAATATATCGTAGATCATTACGACATACAGTTCTACCTCACCAAGTCACTAACTTTTAAGTGTAAACATATCCTCAGTAAGTATAGGTTACAGTCTCATACACTAAGTATAGAAACAGGCAGGTATAATGGTATACCTAGAGCTCAACGGCGGTGTCCGCTTTGCAATAGAAATGACGTCGAGGGTGAAACCCATTTTATTTTGTTGTGTCCAGTTAACTCGGAGCTTATAACCAAATATATTATACACTATTATTTCCGTCGTCCGTCCGTCTATAAATTAATACAATTATTCGCCTGCAAAAATGTAAAACAATTGAGAAACCTTAGTAAGTATCTAATTCAGGCTACTTCTTAAAGAAAGACTATACTTAATATCTGAGCAATCGTGTATGTTCCAGCTTTGTGCCACTGACAATGATTACATATTTTCTTTTGTATGTTGTCAACATTGCTATGATGTCATCTTATATCTTACTCTATGTTCTCCGCTATCTTACATAAATGGATTGTAATATTTACTTGTATGTACATGTATATTGTAACTCCTATATGCTATATGTTGCATTTGGAAATAAAGAAATTGAGAAATTGAAGGATTTCTACCTTACAGATTAAAAATGCCAAGAAAACATCGTCTCTTGTCAATTTATCGGCATGAATTGTTCATAACATGTATCAAACTATATAATCGAGAAGAATTTTGTCACAAGGTTATAAAAAAAATACTTCACTAAATTATCCCTTTAAATAGCGAGTGTGGTAAATCAAATAGAAGACACTTTCACTTCTGGAAAACCTGGTCTTAATGTAAATCCTTTGTTCATGGTTTGTTGGCACTACGCTATTCGCTGTTTTAGTACCGTGTATGTGTATAATGTCATCATCATTTTCCATTGCAACATCCATCGTACCTTTGATAATTAACTGAACACTGATGTGATGTGCTCTTTCCAATACCAATAAGTATGAGGGCCCTCTGAGTAGAGTGTCTCGTGCGATATGCCGATTATAGGCTACCGTGGGGACTGTTTGCAAGGAGATGTGTTTTTAGTCGCTGGGACACAATATTTTTGAGTTCTGGGTGTGGGAACGGTGGATTTGTAACCTGACGATATTTATAAAACTCCACATCGTTCATTCCTAGATTGGCTTGTTCGTGATTGAGGTGATCAAAGGAAGCAGTGATTCAAGACAGTGCTTCGATAGATTAACTTGAAGTGGACAAGCTAACAGGGCTTTGATTTTCAGTTTGTGAGGGTTTCGCGACATTCACAGAAGTGTGTTGGTGCAAGCTGTGTAAATATCCTGTTTATGATATGTTTACACTGTTAAGTCGCAAGACTTAAAGTTAATAAAGAACTTGTCTTGATGTGTCATATGTTTACCACCATTGAGTTAACTGTCAGTATGAATGACAAGTATCATCTTCGGCCGTAGAATTCACCACACCAATGTTTTCACTTGTAGTCCTGATGTTGTTTCGGACGTTATTGTCAAACGTGTTGCACTCACAACGTTTTTAGCGAATATGAAAGGCTGTTTATGGTCCGTATTCTTTCACTGAACTAACCGTATACTCTTCATTACTCTCTGTAGCTTTGCTGGTTGAAGGTTAATTTAGTATTTTACAGTCATTCCGTCACTCCTCTGTGTTTCTCTTATTATCATTATTATTTTGTCACAACAAAACATATTAACATTTTAAAATGCATCAAATAGTGCACGGAGCTTGTATAAAAAATCTAGGGCTACGCCATACGGCATCCTAGCAAATATTGTGGGTTTCCGTTACCACCTTCGCAAAACCCCAAGTTGCAACTTGCAACGCTCGGCGGAAATATTATTGACCGCTCGTTATAGATGATCTGAAAATGAATACTTTTTATTGTAACCTTCCTAACATCGTCGGATACCCACGGTTGATTTCGCTTCGGTACTCACTCATGAGTGAGTACCAAAGCGAAATCATCTGTGGGTATCCGACGATGCCTTCCTAACCGCCCGGGCGATATTAATCATATCATTATACAAGAACGATAAAGTTTTTTTTCGCCTGACAATATCATGTATAATCGACTAAACATATCCATTCAATCATTTTGGTATTATGTATACAAGTTATGGAAGCTGTAAACCTAACAATGCATTATAAAACTGATACAGTGTTTCGTGGATATATTTCACAGGCAATGCAACGCGGACATCAAAAACAATTCTTGTATGTACAACATAATATCTCATTGTGGTACTTAAAGCTTACCATCGTGTACGTACAAGAAAGTATCTTCACACAGCATACTATTGTGTACGTAGTAATAAGTTGTACGTACCAGATGATATGCTGTACTTACAAGTATGATAATTTTAAATTAAATTTAAAGGTGACGCGTATGTGCCTCCTAAGTTGTACCATTTTAACCAGATAGCTTAGCAAATGTACCACTGTTGGTAATATGCACGCCCTAACATGTGTTAATAAGCGTGGACATTTCAGATATATCATTGTCTACACTAGTGAATAAGTCAACAATTAAAAAACGCGAGACTATATAGCTAGTGGCCTTGGGTGTCGCACTGATTTGAACTTATCCGTTTGTTAGCAACTTAGCGATGCCATGAGTAACTCATTAATTAAACAGCAACGATGTCATGGTGTTATTTGTTCTTTTGTACGACAAACTATTACATGAAGTACTGTACTGTAGGCACAATGTCTGAAGACTAGATATTGTGCGTCCCTACATTTATTTTTTGACGATGGACGTCTCGTATCCCCGTTGATTTTGTTGTTTATTTTTTGTGAAGTAAGATTAGCCGCATGTCTGTCTTTTTGTCTTTTAAGGAGCTCCAGTGTAGGTGTTTAACATAACACTAACGCTAGAGGTGTAACCGCTCTTTCATTTTACACCATTTCTATCTTGTTATTAGTTTACGTGTGACCAGTGCCTCTGTGATGTCTGGCTGAACATTCCAATATTTCTAACTGTTCCTGTTAAGTAAGAACTCCCCCAATCAGTCTGTTGAAATTCCTGTTTTATTAGTGTTGTTATATTACCAGAACTCGCTTACCAGTACTTAAACCGTAGATCGTTATCATGTAGCTGTATTCTTGTCTGGGGTGAGGATGAGTTGTATCCCCTGTTTACTCCACGAATGGTTAACACTGACATCGAACACCCTCACCAGTCATTGTTAAAAGCGTTACTTTGCACCCTAAAATCGAACGCTAAAGCCGGACTGAAAATTCCAGACAAAGCCTCGTCTGCCAATACACCTATACAGTTAGTCTACCAGGCGTGTAGCAGCCACGTAAGCAAATAAGCAGTTGCATGTACATCAAAAATTCAAATATACTATTATATTTTTTATTCATCTATTTATTTATTTTGTTGTTCGGAAAAGTGATTAAATGATGTGTGGTTCAATTGAAAAATATATTAAATTTAAGTGTATAACCGATAGCCGACAATCAGTACGTATCCGGAAGTTCTAACCTAGGTACCTGGTGCGATTTTATTATTAGTATTTTTGAAGTTGTCAACAGCGGAAACATGGCTGTAAAGCCAACGAAAATCCCGCCTCATCTTCGAAGAACAAGTTGATACATGACTTCTTCCAAGCAGCTGTAGCCTACTGCATGATATATATGGCAAATCAAACATAAAATTAAAGAAAATATATTTTCCTGTCGATCTAGATTGCTCCCGTCGTCATATTATGAACGGTTATGACAAAATCGCATGTTTTCTGGATCGGGTTCATTTTACAAGGGGGACAGAGTTAGCAACCTTGATTATATTATCCTATAGGTGTATTGGCAGACGAGGCTAGAACATGTGCTTCCGCCATCCAAAAAAAGTATTAAAGCCCCTTTCGTGCCATTTTGATAATTGGATAGAATGTTGACTTACATATTCGAGCACCCTTTGTTATTTCCCCTTTTTACATCACTTAGGTGGATAAGCTCTTATTGGTTTTGGAATAATCTGTTGCTGCTAATCTTAGAAAACGTTATCACGCTGGCGGTCTTTTTTAAGTTTGACATTATTTACAGCATACCTTAAAATAAGTAAATAACATGACGACATGATTTTAACGACATTTTTTACGTAACGGCTTACTTGAGAATATCTGTCTTATATCGCTAGTTCTATACTTCTGACACTGTTGCTAAACTACTGTTGTAGCACTGTCACCATTACTAAACTACTGTTGTAGCACTATCACCATTACTAAACTACTGTTGTAGCACTGTCACCATTACTAAACTACTGTTGTAGCACTGTCACCATTACTAAACTACTGTTGTAGCACTGTCACCATTACTAAACTACTGTTGTAGCACTGTCACCATTACTAAACTACTGTTGTAGCACTGTCACCATTACTAAACTACTGTTGTAGCACTGTCACCATTACTAAACTACTGTTGTAGCACTGTCACCATTACTAAACTACTGTTGTAGCACTGTCACCATTACTAAACTACTGTTGTAGCACTGTCACCATTACTAAACTACTGTTGTAGCACTGTCACCATTACTAAACTACTGTTGTAGCACTGTCACCATTACTAAACTACTGTTGTAGCACTGTCACCATTACTAAACTACTGTTGTAGCACTGTCACCATTACTAAACTACTGTTGTAGCACTGTCACCATTACTAAACTACTGTTGTAGCACTGTCACCATTACTAAACTACTGTTGTAGCACTGTCACCATTACTAAACTACTGTTGTAGCACTGTCACCATTACTAAACTACTGTTGTAGCACTGTCACCATTACTAAACTACTGTTGTAGCACTGTCACCATTACTAAACTACTGTTGTAGCACTGTCACCATTACTAAACTACTGTTGTAGCACTGTCACCATTACTAAACTACTGTTGTAGCACTGTCACCATTACTAAACTACTGTTGTAGCACTGTCACCATTACTAAACTACTGTTGTAGCACTGTCACCATTACTAAACTACTGTTGTAGCACTGTCACCATTACTAAACTACTGTTGTAGCACTGTCACCATTACTAAACTACTGTTGTAGCACTGTCACCATTACTAAACTACTGTTGTAGCACTGTCACCATTACTAAACTACTGTTGTAGCACTGTCACCATTACTAAACTACTGTTGTAGCACTGTCACCATTACTAAACTACTGTTGTAGCACTGTCACCATTACTAAACTACTGTTGTAGCACTGTCACCATTACTAAACTACTGTTGTAGCACTGTCACCATTACTAAACTACTGTTGTAGCACTGTCACCATTACTAAACTACTGTTGTAGCACTGTCACCATTACTAAACTACTGTTGTAGCACTGTCACCATTACTAAACTACTGTTGTAGCACTGTCACCATTACTAAACTACTGTTGTAGCACTGTCACCATTACTAAACTACTGTTGTAGCACTGTCACCATTACTAAACTACTGTTGTAGCACTGTCACCATTACTAAACTACTGTTGTAGCACTGTCACCATTACTAAACTACTGTTGTAGCACTGTCACCATTACTAAACTACTGTTGTAGCACTGTCACCATTACTAAACTACTGTTGTAGCACTGTCACCATTACTAAACTACTGTTGTAGCACTGTCACCATTACTAAACTACTGTTGTAGCACTGTCACCATTACTAAACTACTGTTGTAGCACTGTCACCATTACTAAACTACTGTTGTAGCACTGTCACCATTACTAAACTACTGTTGTAGCACTGTCACCATTACTAAACTACTGTTGTAGCACTGTCACCATTACTAAACTACTGTTGTAGCACTGTCACCATTACTAAACTACTGTTGTAGCACTGTCACCATTACTAAACTACTGTTGTAGCACTGTCACCATTACTAAACTACTGTTGTAGCACTGTCACCATTACTAAACTACTGTTGTAGCACTGTCACCATTACTAAACTACTGTTGTAGCACTGTCACCATTACTAAACTACTGTTGTAGCACTGTCACCATTACTAAACTACTGTTGTAGCACTGTCACCATTACTAAACTACTGTTGTAGCACTGTCACCATTACTAAACTACTGTTGTAGCACTGTCACCATTACTAAACTACTGTTGTAGCACTGTCACCATTACTAAACTACTGTTGTAGCACTGTCACCATTACTAAACTACTGTTGTAGCACTGTCACCATTACTAAACTACTGTTGTAGCACTGTCACCATTACTAAACTACTGTTGTAGCACTGTCACCATTACTAAACTACTGTTGTAGCACTGTCACCATTACTAAACTACTGTTGTAGCACTGTCACCATTACTAAACTACTGTTGTAGCACTGTCACCATTACTAAACTACTGTTGTAGCACTGTCACCATTACTAAACTACTGTTGTAGCACTGTCACCATTACTAAACTACTGTTGTAGCACTGTCACCATTACTAAACTACTGTTGTAGCACTGTCACCATTACTAAACTACTGTTGTAGCACTGTCACCATTACTAAACTACTGTTGTAGCACTGTCACCATTACTAAACTACTGTTGTAGCACTGTCACCATTACTAAACTACTGTTGTAGCACTGTCACCATTACTAAACTACTGTTGTAGCACTGTCACCATTACTAAACTACTGTTGTAGCACTGTCACCATTACTAAACTACTGTTGTAGCACTGTCACCATTACTAAACTACTGTTGTAGCACTGTCACCATTACTAAACTACTGTTGTAGCACTGTCACCATTACTAAACTACTGTTGTAGCACTGTCACCATTACTAAACTACTGTTGTAGCACTGTCACCATTACTAAACTACTGTTGTAGCACTGTCACCATTACTAAACTACTGTTGTAGCACTGTCACCATTACTAAACTACTGTTGTAGCACTGTCACCATTACTAAACTACTGTTGTAGCACTGTCACCATTACTAAACTACTGTTGTAGCACTGTCACCATTACTAAACTACTGTTGTAGCACTGTCACCATTACTAAACTACTGTTGTAGCACTGTCACCATTACTAAACTACTGTTGTAGCACTGTCACCATTACTAAACTACTGTTGTAGCACTGTCACCATTACTAAACTACTGTTGTAGCACTGTCACCATTACTAAACTACTGTTGTAGCACTGTCACCATTACTAAACTACTGTTGTAGCACTGTCACCATTACTAAACTACTGTTGTAGCACTGTCACCATTACTAAACTACTGTTGTAGCACTGTCACCATTACTAAACTACTGTTGTAGCACTGTCACCATTACTAAACTACTGTTGTAGCACTGTCACCATTACTAAACTACTGTTGTAGCACTGTCACCATTACTAAACTACTGTTGTAGCACTGTCACCATTACTAAACTACTGTTGTAGCACTGTCACCATTACTAAACTACTGTTGTAGCACTGTCACCATTACTAAACTACTGTTGTAGCACTGTCACCATTACTAAACTACTGTTGTAGCACTGTCACCATTACTAAACTACTGTTGTAGCACTGTCACCATTACTAAACTACTGTTGTAGCACTGTCACCATTACTAAACTACTGTTGTAGCACTGTCACCATTACTAAACTACTGTTGTAGCACTGTCACCATTACTAAACTACTGTTGTAGCACTGTCACCATTACTAAACTACTGTTGTAGCACTGTCACCATTACTAAACTACTGTTGTAGCACTGTCACCATTACTAAACTACTGTTGTAGCACTGTCACCATTACTAAACTACTGTTGTAGCACTGTCACCATTACTAAACTACTGTTGTAGCACTGTCACCATTACTAAACTACTGTTGTAGCACTGTCACCATTACTAAACTACTGTTGTAGCACTGTCACCATTACTAAACTACTGTTGTAGCACTGTCACCATTACTAAACTACTGTTGTAGCACTGTCACCATTACTAAACTACTGTTGTAGCACTGTCACCATTACTAAACTACTGTTGTAGCACTGTCACCATTACTAAACTACTGTTGTAGCACTGTCACCATTACTAAACTACTGTTGTAGCACTGTCACCATTACTAAACTACTGTTGTAGCACTGTCACCATTACTAAACTACTGTTGTAGCACTGTCACCATTACTAAACTACTGTTGTAGCACTGTCACCATTACTAAACTACTGTTGTAGCACTGTCACCATTACTAAACTACTGTTGTAGCACTGTCACCATTACTAAACTACTGTTGTAGCACTGTCACCATTACTAAACTACTGTTGTAGCACTGTCACCATTACTTAACTTCTGTTGTAGCACTGTCACCATTACTAAACTATTGTTGTAGCACTGTCACCATTACTAAACTACTGTTGTAGCACTGTCACCATTACTAAACTACTAACACAACTATCAAGCTATACTATAATAACCAACATTTCACCTACATATATTTACTGCAACTGTGGGAGGAAAAATTTACTCGTACACACTGGTTCCATTATTTGTGTTTCGCATCGGTCAAAATGATTTTTTTAACAGTATTTAATTTTCCTCAGCACAACTGTAGTTTTTTGTAGTGAATTTCTAGGCGATCAAAATCACTTTCTGTTGTCAATTTCACATATCAACAGCGGTTAAAGGGAGACAACTCGAACTATAAAACGGCGGATACCAAAGGGACCTCCATCTGCCGAAAGGTAAGTGTGTCTGAATCAGAGATCGAGTTACCTACCAATCGTGTGAATTCTATATAACAAAATACGTTCATTGTTAAATATAAGTATTAATTTGCGAAGAAACCTGAAGAAGGTGACATCGCTTTAGCGTCATTCCATATGGTGGTGACGATATGTTTTAAGAAACACACCAGATTACGTTAAATATATTTTAACCATAATTATCTACATATGATAGGTAAAACACACAAAAATAGATTCCTCTAGCGTTAACATTGTCATGTCCATAAAATTTGGATATTGGTCAAAACTCCACAAATGTTGAAATGTGGTAGTCAAAAAATATGAAGTGCCAACCGAAATTCGAGTCTTGTGTTAAGATATGATATTCCAAACAACTAAAACAAGCTTAGTCCACCATTATCAAGTTGAAAGGCCTGAAAGTATAGTCACCCAATGGAACATATCTAAAACAACAAACCCTATTACCTATCCATACATAGTTGTTACATACTTCCATTGTTCTACTTCCACCCTCCTGTCCTGTCGGTGTACTCCATTAATCATATATCTTATCACAAATATCTTATCACATATATCTTATCACATATATCTTATCACAAATATCTTATCACATATATCTTATCACATATATCTTATCACAAATATCTTATCACATATATCTTATCACATATATCTTATCACAAATATCTTATCACATATATCTTATCACATATATCTTATCACAAATATCTTATCACATATATCTTATCACATATATCTTATCACAAATATCTTATCACAAATATCTTATCACATATATCTTATCACATATATCTTATCACAAATATCTTATCACAAATATCTTATCACATATATCTTATCACAAATATCTTATCACAAATATCTTATCACATATATCTTATCACATATATCTTATCACAAATATCTTATCACAAATATCTTATCACATATATCTTATCACAAATATCTTATCACATACATCTTATTACAAATATCTTATCACATATATCTTATCACAAATATCTTATCACAAATACATGTATCTTAGCACATCTTATTCACATTGGACACCTCAGCGTGATTCAAGATCATGGGAATTTCCATTCTCTCTGCTATTTATTCTGTTTGGTTTGTATTTTGGAGAGTATCTGGTTATGATTAGATTACGTTAATCACCCAGATTAACCTATATTGGTTGGGTTTTTCGAGGAATCTTGGTCTAGAAAATCCAAACAGTTAACTTATGTCCAATAATAAAAGTAGAAACTTGTTTCAATATTGATGTCTCCGAGCGGAATCCCAAATTTCAACAACAAGGGCTTATTTTCTTTTTCGTATAACAGCCGCTACCAACAATTGTATTGCCACGGCTGCCGTTGATAGCGAATGCTTTGGAAGTTACGAAACACCGTCTCGTGTGTGCCTGCAATAACTAATAACTTCCGAAAAGTTGAAAACTTCAAAGAATTTCGGAGGCTGGTCCATTCTTGGGATGGCCCCATCTGCCTTTGCAATCTGTAAGGAGTGATACTTCATACTGTGCCCTGGTTAGCTCTTGCACCTGATATTTTGGATTGTGTGATACTTTATTGTCCTATTTCATTTCTTATATGTTTAATTATATTCTATATTTTTTCAGCATCCTATTCTTATTTTAATTCCATTTATTCTATAATACACATTTTCACAAAACTTGACAAATTTTGTTTATTGATTTAGGTATCACTTTTCAATTTCACACTATATTAGTGTATTTTCTGTCAATTTTTATTCTTTGCTACATTAGCATTGTGTGTATATTCCACTTCATAGTGTTTTAATTCTGAGTCGTAAATAATTCGTGTATGATATACAAGTATTCATTCACTATTAACTATGTCTTTTATTTACTTATTCTGAATACTACTTGTCTGTGATCACATTTATTGCTTTTAATATTATCACTATCTTTATATATTTATTTATCTAAAGTGTCATATCCCGGGGGCCTTTGTATGAAGGGTGACCCCAATCATTTATAAACCTGGGATATGATCCTTTCTTTTTCTGTGATGATATTTATTGCTTTTCATTATATATGTGATTATCTCCCTTTACTTGTAATATAATGTATTATTGTTATTTCACATATTTTTGTCGCAATAATAGCTCTCAAGAGCTTATGTTCTTTGTTCAAATGTATGCGACTTTAAATAAAGTTTCTTGTATCTTGTATTTTGTTCAAAGTATCACAACGTGTAGTTATCTGAGTTGATATGACGGGACTTTTATCAAATAATTATATTTTGATATTTATTTGGCGTAATGTTTTACTAGGAACTAAGTGGTAAGATTTGTCTTTTCATAAAAAACAATAGTTTGTCGCTTAGGATGGTCTATACAGGCTAGCAGTAAAATGCTCCAGAATTAGTAGGATTAGCTCGATGTGTCGCTTCAGGTTCCGGGGTAGATTTTTGTTGATACTGTACACACATGTAATAACCAGTAAAATATCTAACAGTATCTTAAGTGATATCGAATATATTAGGTACCCTGGCCAATCTTATTTGGTATTACTGAAGATACTGTTAGATACTGTTGGATACTCCCCCTCTCACCCTTCCCCTCCTCCTATCCTTCTCGCTTCTTTTATCATACATGTGCATGTTTATATTTGTGCGCATGCGTGTGGTTGGGTGTAGGTATGTCAACTTATTAATTAATGTATCATACATGGTTTATTGTCGTAGCTCTGCCATCATGAAATTTTGATAAAAAAGTATTATTGTACAGGGAAAGGGCTTGATATAAATTGTACAGCTTGTGCCCAATTCCATTGCTATAAAAAGGCAATAAAATATGTTTAAATTAAAATAAAAAAAAAATAAAAAAAAGAAAGAAATACTGTTAGATAGTCTGTTTATGTCTCGTTTCGTAATTATGTTTGGTCCTTGTTTGGTACTGCTTGAGAAAATGCGATAACAAGAATCATTTATGAACGAAAAATGAACCACGAACAAAATACGATTGAATAACACTAGTACTTATACACGATGAGGTAATGAAACTATTGATGATTGAGAAAATGGAGATCTCTAACACTAGTAGATAAATAAATGTATTATATAATACAAGCCATTTCCGTGCAATATTGCCGTTCACTAAAAACGATATAGCACACGTACAATTAACATGTAAATGAGTCTTGTCACCGTTGGAATCAGGTCCTATTCCGACGCACTACAACTTCTACAACTTCTACGTTTGTAACAAAATGGCTACGTTACCAGAGATACTGTTTGCATTGATGGCAGAGGCAGGGGCACTGTGAAAGATTGAAAATTTTAAACGAGTTAAATAAATTCTTTATTACATGAATACGAGTGTTAGATTCAAACGAATTCAACAGCTACATGTTTAAATTCCACTTGAACTTCTCCAACACACACACAATCAATGGCGAGCACGTGTAACAGGTCAACTTCATCAGTTTTCCAGTTTCATTGCGGTTTCCACAAAATATTTTCTTGCTCAGTGACAGGTGGAAACATCGATGTTCACATTCACCAACAACCCCTCCAAAGAAACGCGCCAGTGTTATAGAGAGTGACAATCACTCCAAGTCCCTGTAAACTTTTAAAAGGTGCAGACTTCGATGTGTATTGTGATGACCTTTACTATGACAGCGCACGTGCCGTTGTGCCAAATATGTGACTTCACTGCTATTGTTTTCGTATAAAATATAATTATTAATGTTTTTTCGAAAATTATTTAAACATTGATTGATGAAAAGAAACCTAAAAGATTGTTTGTTTATTTAAAAGGATCTCGCGGAGAAGTTCCGGAACTTTTTTTTGTGGCGCAGCGAGCTCCAAACAAAATGCATGTAATGCGTCCTTTCGTCAGTCATCGGTATATATAGAGGAGAAATGTTGAGAACAATTATGTTGGAGTGTTTCTCGAATTATATGATAAATAGAATCTAACACTTGTGTTCATGCACTATTGAATTTATTTAACTCGTCTATTAATTTCATATGAAATTCATGTATTCGTTCAATAAATTCAATATTACATTAACACTCGTGTCAGATACTCTATGAATAAACTGGTCTTAAATTAACTTTAAATGGGTATCAGATTGTAAATAATCTAACCTAACCGATTTGTAGCAGAACTTATATTATAGCTACAAATATGCTTTTACAAGATATAGTATGTTACTGTTAAATGGAAGATAAAAAAAGGTCATCAATAATTATGTTTTTAGATCAACAGAAAGCCTTTTTCAGAATTAAATGAGGAATGGTTATAGAATATATCAATATGCTTCTGGTTAAGTAAACAGTATGTATATAGACCAACGTGTCTACCTCCCTTTATAGACTAGTCAAGTTAGCTTTCAGCTTCGAAAAAATTGCAACGTTAGCGTTTGCTGTTGTTTATTACTCAGAAGATGTGTATAAACAACATATAAAAAATATCGGAAAATATCGGTGGGGGAACATGCTCAATTTTGCGATCAAAATATAGCCCGGTTGCAGTGATTTTTGTAGTGGGCTGTTGCCTGTCAAGGGCTGCCGTACTATGTAAGGGAGACAACTCGAACCTTACACAACCCTACACTTCGGTGACATCGCATCCAATGATCGACTGCTTATAATATCGCCATTTCGCTATGCTGTGTATTATGGTAAGTTTATAGCGTGAATAAAATTGGTATAAATATAATAATTATTGTCTCTAACATGATACTCCATATAAATGATATAATATAGGCCTATGTGTATTTCTTACATGTTGGCGTCTGCTTGTTTGTTTACATTACGCTCACCGGACCCGACTCTGTCACGGACTAAATTCATGAGAATTTAAGAATGTACAGTTCAATAGTTGTATCGTGCATGAAGAAGACAATACCTAGATGGTATAAAACAAAAAAACAACACAAAAAGTAACATAAATACATATATACGGCCTAAAAGTAAAACTGTCACGTTATTTTTTTTTAATGTATGGAAGCCCATACATGACAACACCAATAGCACGACACAATAATATATTACGTTTTGTTGGCCGAAAACACGACTGTTTTACGACAAACAAGTACACATTTTGATTAAATTGACAGATATGCACACGGATAACTGGATTGTTGATATGTTATAAGTATTATTTTGTTATTTCGGTATATTTTCATCGATATATCTCGCCGAGAAATCCGCAAACAGTTAAAATTTCGTATCATGCAAGAGTGGCCGGACTGACCCGATACACTGTTAACTGCACAACAGTTTTTCTTTTGTCCAAACTATATCTTCCTGTGTAATCGGTAATCCCAGAAACTGCTCTATATATTATTTCGATAGCACATTTGCTTGTTTGTTTTCGTTTCTTTTTTTTTCTTTTTTTTCAGTTTATTTTTATTAATTACTATGAGTGATACAGTCGGCCCATTGTACCAAAGATTTGTGTTTCAACGACACCAACTGTTTCACCGGAGATGCTGACCAGATGAATTTTAAGCTGAGTTTTGTTTTCGTTTTATTTTATTTTATTTATTTGTTAATCAATATAAATTTATAAAAAAAAATGGCTATGTTTTAACTCGCCATACTTTATTTGTGTTTATAAATATTATTTCTTTTATTTCTGTCTGTATTATTGTTATTTTAATTTTCTTATTGTAATTAATATCGTAATTTTAGTTTGTGACGGCACGGGTTTCAGCATGGATGCATGTGTCATTTGCAAAGAAGACATTGATAACCCAGCAGAAAACGTAAAACTTGGCAAAAAAGGGTAGCATTGGTATAAATAAAGCTAGTGAGGAACGCCACGATGAAATCAGAACAGTGGCAGGCCAACATGTGCATGAAACCTGCCGACGTCTTTATGTCAATAAATATCAAATAGACAAGAGTGTCCGCCAAAATGTTAGTTTTGATGGTAGCACGAGAAAGGACATCCACGCTCCAGCTTTGCGTTCGAAACAACTCTACAAATTTTCCGAACATTGCCTTTTCTGTGGACAAATTGCGAAAACTTCACAAAAGAAAAGAGGAAATGATGTAGCTATAGCGCGCACAGATAACTTCCATAATCAAATTCTGTTGGCATGCGACGAACGTCAGGATGATTGGGCGACCGAGGTTCGTGGTAGACTTTCTGGTTGTGTCAGTGACCTACACGCAGCTGACGTTGTCTACCATTACACGTGCAGCGTCAATTTAAGGACAAAAAGGCAAATACCGAAAGCCTTTTCTCCATTAGCTAAAAACAAACGAGCGAAACAATCGTGTGGAAGACCTAGTAACCAGCATGAGCATTTTCTTTCGGTTATAAATCATCTTAATGAAAATGAGGAGGAACAGATTACGGTATCGGACCTGGTCAACAAGATGAGGGATCTGTGTGGTGACAACGCATATTCACAACGTTCCTGCACAAAATTCCTGCACACTTGATGGAAACAATACCTTCCACGATATGGAGATTATTGCGGGAGTGACACCTGGCTCCAAAATGAAAACTCCCATACCAAGACTTGACGTATCCCAGAATGAATTAAAAGCCTTAGGGAAAATAGATATGCACTTCTACAAACAAACGACAAACAACATGTCAACAATAACCTTTGGTGAGTTGAGAGAACTGCGAACTATTAACCATATATCCATGCTGGACATGCTCGCATCCGCGATTTGGCCGCTTCGATCACCAATGCCAGGATGGTCTGGATTTATGCAGATAAACCAAGATGGCCACTATCCGGGACAGTCATCAGTGACATTCTTACCTATGATTGATATGAGTGCCAGTGACCCTTCCTGTATTTACTCGACAATGGCATTTATAACTGATAATTCCCATAGATACGGGGCAACACCGATACTGACATTCGATCAGTCACTCTACTGGAAAGCATACACCATCATTGCCAACGACCCTCGTAATACTTCCATAAGATCTATTGTCTTGAGACTGGGGGGTTTCCACACGGAGATGAGCTTCTTGGGTTGTATTGGTCACATCATGTGTGGATCGGAGCTTCGTGAGATTATGGAAACTGTGTATGCACCAAATGCTGTAAACCACATGTTGAGCGGGAAAGCTGTAAGTCTAGCAGTGAGAGCACACATGCTTATTGACGTTGCACTGCAGGCGCTGGCGGTATCAAAGACATTTGGAATTCCACTAACCTCTTCTGACCCTCCAACTGTTGATGCAGTAGAACCTGACACTACAGTTGAAGATGGGTTCACAGGAAATGACGTCGAAGAGCCGAACACGGTTTTGAAGAAAGCTGCCGAGTTGTACGACCAACTAGTAGACGGGATGATATCAGTTGAAGAATTATGTCAGCATGATGTGATTGAATCCCTACACGAAGAAATTTGCAAGGCGAGAATTTCACTTTAACACCTGCGAACATCAAATCTGTGGATTCAGTATTCAAACATGGTCAACCTCCTACGACGTTTCATCAAGACAGAGAGAACGGGTAACTGGGCTCTGCACTTAAACTGTAAGCGAGATGCTGCCTTATTTCGCAGCATCTGGACATAACCTATACGCCAAATCAGCTTATGTCTACCTAACAGAGATGCAAGATCTTGACAAAAATCATCCATCATTGCATGCTAAGTTCCAGGACGTCATGTCATCAGAAGAAGTGACCGTTACTGGGCAGGACTTTCGTCTGATCTCGTTATCGAGCAAGTCCTTATGAGAAGTGTCAAGACGTCTGGTGGTATGACTAGAGGCAGAGGCATGAGTGAATCTCAACGGGCAAAGTGGCTACTTTCAATGCCAGCATGTGCTGAAATGAACAATGCTGTCCAGGAATTAACAAACGTAGGCTACAACACAAGTGACCAACACAAGGAATCGACATCTGCCAGGAAGTAGAGAGATAAAAAAGACATAACCTCTATTTTGGCATTCATCGCTTACCGAAGCCCCTTTAATTCCGAAGACCTGTCATTGAGAAACATCGAAACAGGTGTTGTAGCAGATCAAACTGTAAACGCTGACAGAGCAAAAGATGTCGGGAATGTGGTGATACAGTCCTTGGCTGGGAAAACAATCCTTGACTTTAGCTTCAAATTGTCACCATGAACGCCAGAACCAGTGTCAAATTAGACGGTGATGTTGTTCAGGTCGACCCACAACTACTATTTCAGCGTCTCACAACAGCAGCACATGGCAAATTTGAAGACATATCGGAAGTGTTCAAATATGAACTCTGCAGCTTTCCGTCATCATTGTTCGACGAATCAGGTCTTCCTAGGGAGGCAAACAAGTCAGTCATTGCAGAAACCATTTGGAATATGGGTGATTGTGGGGTTCCCGAGGTGCAAGAGTTTGACCTCACATATGTTCTGGACGGAGGTTCCCTCTTACAGCGTATTCCATGGACGACAGGTGACTCGTTTTCGACCATATGCCAAACATACGTCGAATACGTACGGCGACGATATGGCGATGCCGTTGTTGTTTTTGATGGCTATCCTCAAGAACCATCAACTAAGGACGTCCCGCACATACGACGAACAAAAGGGGCAGTCCAAAAAAAGTCAATTTCACAGAAGGCATGCCATGCAAAATGAAGAAGGAGGCATTTTTAGCTAGTGTTGACAACAAGCAGAATTTCATTACCCTGTTAAGTCAAAAGATCCGTGACAGCGGCTGTACATGCATTCATGCTGAGGGAGATGCAGACAAATTGATTGTGAAAACAGCAGTTGCGTGTTCAACCACAAAGACAGTTGTTCTGATTGGCGAAGATACAGACCTGCTTGTACTGCTCTGCTACCATGCTGATATGAATGCTAACAAACTCTTCTACCGTTCAGAGATAAACGCCCGACAATCCAAGATTTGGGCCATCCAGAAAACCAAGTCCGTGCTTGGCCTGAACCTATGTCGAATACTTCCGGTTATACATGCCATTACTGGATGTGATACGACCTCCAGGCTGTTCGGCATTGGGAAAGGCGCAGCGTTAAAAAAGATCCGTACACACTCATACTATAAGGAGCTTGCTGCAAATTTTATTAGCAAGGAATCAAGTGTGAATACATTAGTGAAGTCTGGAGAGGAAATCCTTGCGTTTCTATATGGTGGTATTATGCGAGAGGGTCTCGATCTTCTCAGGTTTCGACGGTTCACTCAAAAGACAATCACTTCGACAACGCACGTGCACGTTCAGAGTCTACCACCTACTTCATATGCGGCATCATTTCACAGCAAGCGAGTGTTTCTGCAATGCATGCATTGGGTTGGGGAAGATGGTGATGTGATGTTAGATCCACATGAATGGGGTTGGCATACTTAGCGAAGGTAAACTGCACGCGACAAAATCCAACCTACCTCCTGCACCGGAAAAATTGCTGAAGATATTTCGCTGCAATTGTAAACTAAATTGTGACATCAAACGCTGCACGTGTCGTAAACATGGGTTGGAATGTTCTCCTGGTTGTGGAGAATGCCGAGGCATCAGCTGTACTAATTCCCTGAGTTTAACTGACAGAGAGTTGGATGACATCGTGGATGAATAAATAACAAACTGTGCGCTCTGAGGACTAAAATATACTATTATAATCAAGTGCTTGTTATATAAGTATGCATAAGAAAGACTTCGATAAAGTGAAAGTGACATTGGACCATTAATATCATCAGCATGATTAGTTTCCAAAAGGTCTCTAATGATCAACGTCACGTCAACCCTGCAAGATGTGTATATGTACAGTTTATCTGCCATTATGAATATTATTCTTAGAAATAACTAGACCAAGCCGTCAAAGTGAAATATCATACAGCTAAAGGGACACCGATCTTTTATACAATACTTTTCCAAGGACAAGATAATACAGACGTCAAAAAAACATGTAATAACGATGAGTAAAAAATAAAGTACGTTTTTTAGAATTACTCATTTAAATATTGTTAAACCACAAGAACGCAAACTGCCAATTTTACAAAACATCACACCACCGACTACAAATTTCTTATAATCACTCTTTTCAGTCGGTGCTGCTGTATCTTAAGTGGTTTCTAAGTCGCGGTGAACTTGCTTGATGTGTCATTTATAGGTATGAAGTCTCTGTGTTGATAACAGTGCAATCCATGATTAAAAATGACACTATTTGTATATGTAGTTGTAACCATAAACTACGGTGTGCAACATATAATCTCCCGAAAGATCCACTCTAAGTCGACCGAATGAAATGTAACCTCATTATCGGCTTAATGTGGCGAGTATAACTGAGGTCTGACTGTTATATCCATCAAAACCACAGTACACTTAAGCTTGCTGACATACACAGGTCCTTTATTTCATACACAACTGATAACGTATCTTCTATGTAAATCTAAGTGTTTATAATCTACGATTGGCTTAAAAATGACCACGAAAAATTGAAATATATCACTGATTGAAATAAATCATTCCGGCCATTTTGACGACTTCTCCTAGTTATGACGTATTGTGGGTGTGTAACTATAGACAGTTGTATCACTCAAAACCTGGAGGGTCGCGTTGCATTGCAACTATCATTACAGCTTGTTATAACGCCGTGCTTGTGCCTCGCGTTGTTTTACCACAAGTTAAGTTGTTTTGTGAACCACTTGTCATGTTAAGTACAAGTGTCAAGTATGTGAACGGTTCTATTTAACCTTGACTGGCAGTTATTGACCTGTGTCTGCTGCCCCCTGTTTAAAGGTTATGGAAATATTTTTGTTTGGTATTATCTAAATCATCCCGGATTGTTTAGTAGCCATGGCTTCATATAAACTAGGTATATAGGGTAAATAGCATTTAACCCTTCAAGTCCCGCCATGTTTACCGAATCGTAAGGTTGAGGGGGATTTGATGGGGCCGGAGATGATATTCTCGCCGATATTGTTTTGACCCTTGCTATCTACAAGTGTATCTCTGACAATCATAATCATGACAGTTGGCGCATAGGACAGGTTAGAGCACGTATACAATCAATATGTCTACTCTGTCTCTTTCTCTGGTAACGTAGGATTGTTTTATTGTCATTAGTATATTTCACATTTATTATCATTGATAAATGTGTTTTCCATTTTATGTATATCGAATATAAAGGGATGGAGAAGATCAGCATTAGTGAGCAAATTATTTTTTCAGCACATATTTCTTGTTTTTCAGCAGTAAATGACAGTCAATACTGCTGTTGCCTTATTATTTAGCCAATGGCTGAAATATAATAATAATATATTCATCAACCGGTGGCCAACCATTCAAATGAACTTCTTTCTCGTGCAACAATTCATACACTAATTGGATGACAGTTTGTTGTGTTAAAACAAAAGATGATTTTCCCTTAAGTATTGTATTTTTTATTCAACTTGAAGCCTTACGGCTCATAAGCATACACAGCAACGTACAATTGATATATCAGTGATATGAAATAACAAATAATTATAACATCATGAATGAAGCATAATCGTGTATATCGCATATATATATAGTTCCTATAAATGGACAGTATAATTCTTTAAATTATTATAAAGTACAAGATAAATAAATTATCGGAAGATGGACAGCTCTTGTAAAATAACCTCACCTAAGTATACCGTGGCTATCGGAAAACAGATGAGGTGACAACATTTATTTAGCATAATAACAACCGGGGCTCAATAAAGAATGTGTTAATTACAAAAACAAAAAACAGGCATACAATTTGTATACAGTGGTGTAGTGATCAGGGGGTGGACAAAACAATATGTGTAAACCTGGAAATAAACAAGTTTTCAAATGTTATCAGTCAGTGTGAGAAAAAACACAATAACCTAAGGTTGGAATCTAGACCGTTCTTATCAACTTGATTGCAGACAATTTCCTAGATTACACAACTCTTTTCTGTTACGTACAGATAGCAGCTGGACAAGTTTATATGAAGATGGGCGGCTCCAGTAATACTTTTTTAATGAACTTTTTACGAATATCAACATGGAGTGGACAAATCAGAACAAAATGGAACTCGTCCTCTACCTTGTTTTGATTACAATAACGACATAACCTATTTGCCCTCGGAATATTACGATACCGACCTTCTTCTACATATAACTTATAACCTTAAGTAAGAAATTCATAAGAAATCCAAAACAAACCAATCCAAATACGAAGAAGGAAGGTACAATTTTGAAAATCTTGTCTGTATTCGTAAAAGGCCAAACAATATTAACATTTCATTGTACCATATGGGTATTATATCAGCTCAGACATATATAGACAAAAGCACGATATGTGTATTATATCAGCTCAGACATATAGACCAGAGGACCATATGTGTATTATATCAGCTCATACATATAGACCAGAGCACCATATGTGAATTATATCAGCTCAGACATATAGACTAGAGCACCATATGGGTATTATATCAGCTAAGACATATAGACCAGAGCACCATATGGGTATTATATCAGCTCATACATATAGACCAGAGCACCATATGGGTATTATATCAGCTCAGAAATAGACAAAAGAACCCTATGGGGATTAAATCACCCCACACATAGAGACAAGAGGACCATATGGGTATTATATCAGCTCAGACATATAGACCAGAGCACCATATGTGTATTATATCAGCTCAGACATATAGACAAAAGCACCATATGGGTATTATATCAGCTCAGACATAGAGACCAGAGCACCATATGTGTATTATATCAGCTCATACATATAGACAAAAGCACCATATGGGTATTATATCAGCTCCGACATATAGACAAGAGCACCATATGTGTATTATATCAGCTCGGACATATAGACAAGAGCACCATATGAGTATTATATCAGCTCAGACATATAGTCAAGAGCACCATATGGGTATTATATCAGCTCCGACATATAGACAAGAGCACCATATGAGTATTATATCAGCTCAGACATATAGACAAGAGCACCAAATGGGTATTATATCAGCTCAGACATAGACAAGAGGACCATATGGTTATTATATCAGCTCAGACATAGACAAGAGTACCATATGGATATTAAATCAGCCCAGACATATAGACAAAAGCACCATATCGTTATTATATCAGCTCAGACATAGACAAGAGTACCATATGGGTATTAAATCAGCCCAGACATAGAGACAAGAGCACCATATGGTTATTATATCAGCTCAGACATAGACAAGAGTACCATATGGTTATTATATCAGCTCAGACATATAGACAAGAGCGCCATGAATAAAAGTATACACTTTCGTTACTAGGGAAGAAAACGAGTATACATAATTGTAAAATAATGCCATTAATTTGCTGTTTGTTTTGCGTTGCTGTTGTAATTTGTTTGTGTATACAAAACATCTATTATATAGGAAACCGAAAATGCGGAGAACTGTTATTAATAATGTAGATATTTTTCTACAAGAAAAGATCAATGTTAAGCTGTCAAAACCTTAGTATGTCACGTAATGATAGATTGTATTTTACGTTATGCTTATTTGTTCTCCGCCGAAAGTCAATCTAACGCCACCCAAAAGTCAACCAAACGGTACCCCAAAAGTCAACCTTACGTTACCCCAAAAGTCAGATCTAAGATGTGTACAAGTATTACGGATCTTTTCATACTAAGTTCGATAAAAGCGATATACATTCACATACAAATATTTGTTCACAATTTTCAAGTGGATAGTTAAAACTTAGTCTTTGTTTACTCAACCGCTGTATGTACTTTGTGATAAATCTAGTCAATAAAACGTTTTCAGGCAGATTTATTAAACTTACCAACATAAAATATTGTATTATCTGCATCCAGTATAGAACAACAATTAATAATCCGATTGGTTTGTTTTTGTTTCACCTATGAAGATATCTAAATACACAAACATACCCAAGATACACTAGTCCGATAGCTTTCTACAGTACAAAACTTATGCAAATGACAACTAGGAGATACTGACTTTTAGTTAACGTTATTTCTATTGACATGATAAATCTAAGTGAGTAAGAAAAGGGAGTATTGCTTGTACTCCAAACCGATTGGGGAGATTTGTCGTCTCCATAGCCTTCGCTATCATTGCTATGCCGATGACACACACATTTACATGGTCATCAAACCACAGGACAGTTGGGATACAATTTCAGAAAATCTGAAAGCTTGTCTGACAGATATCAGTACCTGGATAAACGCCAACATGCAAAAGCTTAATCAGGAAAAGACGAAACTTATCGTCTTTTGTCAGCAAACAATGGCTCTCCAGCTCAAGGTCGGTGCCAGAACTATTGAGACTGTCCCAGCTTTTAAAAACCTAGGGGTATACTTTGATAGTTCACTGAACATGGTGAAACAAGTGAACGCTATTGCCAAATCATGTTACTACCAGATCAGGAACATCGGCTGTATTCGGCAGTTTAAACTGCAGATGCAAGATTTTGGTTCATTCACTTGTTATCTCTCGGTTGGATTATGGTGTAACGCCCTGCTCTGTGGTATTATCTGACAAACTAATATAACTTGTCGTCTGCAGAGGGTTCAGAACACTGCAACACGGCTGGTTGCTCGTACTCGAAAGAGAGAGCACGTCACACCTGTGCTATATCCATTGCACTGGTCACCTGTAGGATACATGTCGCAGCACAAAATTCGGGTGTACACATACAAGGCACTTAATAGAACAGCTCCTCAGTACAGCAGTCACGATCACTGCGGTCGGAGTCAGAATCATTGTTGTGTGTCCAAAAATCTTGTACTGTGACCAATGGAAACCGGTGCTTTGGGAGGGATTCGGCCACGTTGTGGAATAGCTTACCATCTGCTATTAGAAAGTCGAAGGGACATCAAAACTCACATCTTCACGTCTGCATTTTAGGCTCTTTGTAAATACCACCCTTTATTTGTTCATTTATGTGTATATATTAAGTGATTGTAAGCCTTTGTTTATGTTTCACAATTATAACTAATACTATTATCCATATGTTGTAAAGCGCTTTGGAGTAATTTTACAAATTATATAGGGCGCTATATAAATGTTGTATATTATCATTAGTATTAAAAAATCGATTGCAGATCAAAACTACTTGATTTCGTTAGTTTAATATTAAAATGTAGAATTTATCTTAACTAAAGGACCACTAGAAAGAAGATTTTTTGTAATTTATTAGTAATTAAATATTTTACTTTCAATTTCATTATAAGAGTTATACATGTATACAAATACATTTCACAAATCATAGGTGTTTCATAGCATGTTAGTATCGGAATTCTTCCAATGAAGGCATTGAGGCATGACGGTGCTTACTTGTCGTTGATCTAATACATTACTCTATTTGACCGAAATTGTGTATTCTAATGATGAACTTGGAGGCAATGCTAAGCGATATGTTACTAAAGCTATCACTCAAAACTTGTCAGCTTGATTCGTTCAGGTAACATAGCAGATACACATAAATTCAGAACAACATTACTTTCGATAGGACGAGCATTGTTATCAGTTAGTCGTATTCACTGCACGATTCAGAATTTTACCTGCAGCATTCATCTATTATTCAAACATTTCTTTAAACACGATAAAAGCTAACAAGCCACGCACTTTTTTACCCATCTTTTTAATATTCATCGAATTTAACATCGTGTGATTTCCTATTTGCATTTAAAGACAGAGGTGACACCGGTAAGACTCCCTTAAGCTGCAACATTAGTACAAGACATGTCTTGGAATAAATTTGTAGAGAACTGTCAAAAGTAGTCATATTAAATGGACATTGTTTAAGAGTTTTGTAATTCAAAACATGGCTCCCTACATTTGAGCGATCATGAACATACAACATGTTAAAGAACATCTGTACATATATAGTCTATTAAGCACATACATACTACAGTTACACAGCATTTAGCACTGTAATGATATTAGTTAACTTGGATTTTCTATTTTAAAATGTAATTGCTATGAGCAGTTGTATCTGCTCTGATATCAGACTAAGAGTATCTACTATTGAAGACTTATAACCTCCGTCGTTGTTTTAGATATAAATCTATATTTTTTACCGGAGTTTGATACGCCTAGTTTGCCTTCCCGTTTTAGCTGTGTACAGTGTAATTCGTTTTGTTTTGATGTCATTTCAGATTCAATTGTAGTTTTTCTTGTTGTTTTATTGTCGCCGAAGTTTCTGATGCTGTCATTTCTGTTGTTGTTGTGTGTCCATAGTTCCAGTTGTTGTATTCCCTTTGTGTTTGAGTCTCTTCAGTTCATATTACCGAACATATTAAAACAATATTACCGGTATGTCAATAAAATATCGTAAGTTTAACCAAAGGTCTGCTAAGGCAAAGTTTTAACAAAGTAACTATTGACATGGAACTCATTGAAAAAGTACTAAGGGACAGGTCCTGGTGCTCCGGAAGGGTAAGCGTCTTCTGTTTCATCGACGACGTCCACCGTGTACCACCAGGTCTTATATCAGTAATACCACATTCTCAAAGTTAGGCAGTGACAACGAATCATCAAGACACTTGAAGAGCATAATGGAAATTTCCAACCTCATACCACACGAAAATATAGAATATTTACCCATAATATCATAATGACTCTTATAAAACTTATCCCCAGTTTTTATCAAACTGAAACATTCCAAACATTGTGTGGTAAATGTGTCCATTAGAATCCATACATATTACAGTACTGCTGATATACAGAGCAGGCAATCAAATGGTATCCATCTCTCTATAAATCAGTAAACATTCAGCATTCTTCAAACTGTAATTTTGTTTTCATCGCTAGACTAAACATATTTGAAATTCAGTCCCTATAAAATGTAATTTGTATTCATCAGTTTATGAAATAGATATTGGTATTCATCAATTTATGAAATAGATATTGGTATTCGTCAATTTATGAATTTGTCAGTGCTAATCATCACTTCATAAAATAGTAATTGGTAGTCAACACTTTGTGTTACAGTAATTGGTAGTCAACACTTTGTGTTATAGTAATTGGTAGTCAACATTTTGTGTTATAGTAATTGGTAGTCAACACTTTGTGTTATAGTAATTGGTAGTAGTCAACACTTTGTGTTATAGTAATTGGTATTCCTCAACTTATGAAAGTGTTAAACCGGGCATTGTTACGCCGATGATAGTAAATGGCCACTTTTTGTATTTGTACCACAATATGTTTTTCTAGATTGATACAATTATATTAAACATGAAATTTACACGAATACCACGATATCAAAAATCAGGGACAAAGAAGGAATACAAAATATCGAAAAATAAACTGCTGCAGACTGGAATTGACGTGATATTTTAACAAAACGAAATTCCTCACCACCCGATGTCCCTTCTAACGGGAAACACGAGGCGAAATAGCAACCCTGCGCCCCTTTTGATGGGGAACGCGAAGCGTACAGCAATCCGAACCCCCTTCGAACAGGAAGAAACGAGCAGAATCAGCAACCCAATACCCCTTCCGACAGGAAAACACGAGGCGAAACAGAAATCTGATACCCGATCCGACAGGAAAACACGAGGCGAAACAGCAACCCGACATCCTTTCTAACAGGAAAAAACGAACAAAATAAGCAACCAAACACCCCTTTCGACGAGAAAAATATGAAGCAAAACAGCAACCCGATAATCCTTCCGACAGGAAAACATGAGGCAAAACAGCAACCCGACAATCCTTCCGACAGGAAAACATGAGGCGAAACAGCTACCTGACACCCCTTCCGACAGGAAAACACGAGGCGAAACAGCAACCTGACACCCAATCCGACGGAAAAACCTGAGGCGAAATAACAACCTGATAATCCTTCCGACAGGAAAACACGAGGCGAAACAGCTACCCAACACCACTTGCAATGGGAAATCACGAGGCGAAACGGCAATCTGACAACCCTTCCGACAGGAAACACGAGGTAAAACAGCAACCTGACACCCAATCCGACCGGAAAACATGAGGCGAAATAGCAACCTGATACTCCTTCCGACAGGAAAACACAAGGCGAAACAGCTACCAAACACCACTTGCGACGGGAAAACACGAGGAGAAACAGCAACCCGACGTCCTTTCTAACACGAAAACGAACAAAATCAGCAACCAAACACCCCTTTCGACGAGAAAAAAAGAGGCAAAACAGCAACCCGATAATCCTTCCGACAGGAAAACATGAGGCGAAAAAGCAACCTGACAACCCTCCGGATGGGAAAACACGAGGCGAAACAGCAACCCAACACCACTTGCGACGGGAAAACACGAGGCGAGACAGCTATCTGACACCCCTTCCGATAGGTAAACACGAGGCGAAATAGCTACCTGACACCCAATCCGACAGGAAAACATGAGGCGAAATAGCAACCTGATACTCCTTCGGACAGGAAAACACGAGGCGAAACAGCTACCCAACACCACTTGCAACGGGAAAACACGAGGCGAAACGGCAATCTGACAACCCTTCCGACAGGAAAAACGAGGTAAAACAGCAACCTGACACCCAATCCGACGGGAAAACATGAGGCGAAATAGCAACCTGATACTCCTTCCGACAGGAAAACACAAGGCGAAACATCTACCAAACACCACTTGCGACGGGAAAACACGAGGAGAAACAGCAACCCGACGTCCTTTCTAACACGAAAACGAACAAAATCAGCAACCAAACACCACTTTCGACGAGAAAAATATGAAGCAAAACAGCAACCCGATAATCCGTCCGACAGGAAAACATGAGGCGAAAAAGCAACTTGACAACCCTTCGGATGGGAAAACACGAGGCGAAACTGCAACCTGACACCCCTTCTGAAAGGAAAACACAAGGCGAAACAGCAACCTGACAACCCTTCGGAACGGAAAACACGAGGTGAAACAGCAACCTGACAACCCTTCGGATGGGAAAACACGCGGCGAAACAGCAACCTGACAACCCTTCGGATGGGAAAACACGAGGCGAAACAGCAACCTGACAACCCTTCCGACGGGAAAACACGAGGCGAAACAGCAACCTGACACCCCTTCTGATGAGAAAACACGAGGCGAAACAGCAACCTGACAACCCTTCGGATGAGAAAACACGAGGCGAAACAGCAACATGACAACCCATCGGATGGGAAAACACGAGGCGAAACAGCAACCCGATAATTCTTCCGACAGGAAAACATGAGGCAAAATAGCAACCCGACACCCCTTCCGACGGGAAAACACGAGGCAAAACAGCAACCTGACACCTCTTCCGATGAGAAAGAAATGAGACAAAACAGCAACCCGGTAATCCTTCCGACGGGAAAACATGAGGCGAAACAGCAACCTGAAACCCCTTCCGTCGGAAAAACACGAGGCGAAATAACAACCCTGCAACTTCTGATGGGAAAACACGAAGCGTACAGCAAAACCCTGAACCCCTTCTGATGGGAAAATACGACGCGTACAGCAAGCCTGTACCCCTTCTGATGGGGAAAACATGGAGCGTACAGCAGCCCTGCAGCCCTTCTGATGGGAAAACACGAAGCGTAGGGCAAGCCTGTACCCCTTCTGACGGGAAAACATGAAGCGTACAGCAACCCTGCACCCCTTCTGATGGAAAAACACGAAGGGTACAGCAGCCCTGCACTCCTTCTGATGGGAAAACACGAAGCATACAGCAGCCCTGCACCCCATCTGATGGGAAAACAAGAGGCGAAACAGCAACATAACACCCTTTCTAAACACGAAGCGAAACAGAGTTCCCCGGAAGGGAAAGCATTTCCTGCACCGCAAATTTAACGATGTCCTTGTCAAATGCTCTGCAAACATTCCGGTTTTTTTAACTATCATGATGCTGATTTATATCCTTACCTATTTTTTTATATTAAGTATACAGCCCCGATTCAAACAGGTAGAACCTGGTTGGTATCGTCCCTGCGATAAGACTGACCAATCAGCGATCAGAAGTGTGTCAGTCTGTCCGATAGTAAGTTTAAATTCAACACCCGAATTGAAATATTGCCAGTCTGTGTATCGATCGGGATAGACACCACGACATGACGAACCAAAAGGTAGGTTATTATCTTTTGCTCATTATTTATATACATAACCTGTGTATTGTTTAATGGTCAATACTTCTTAATTGATGCATTGTTTCTGTGACACCAGTCGATGCTTTACACCTATTTTTTTAATACATATACCTTTCCGTATCACCTTGCGTGTACATGCGCCCTAATGAATTACATGCAATATTTTCTACCTACGCGCACACGTGGGAACAATGGGTCTTCTACTTAAACTTAAATTGAAATGTGGAATTAAACAATTTACCGAACCATGTTATAATGATTTGATCCGACAGTAAGAAAGTAATTGTAATAAGTAAACCTCCTGATCTCCGTCTGAATTGCACCCATACTCTAATCCTCTATCATTTATGCTGACAACCTGAACGACTGGGGCTATACGGTTGTTACATGTTTGTATTTTAAGTTGTTGTTTAGAACGACTCTACGTCCGTTGTTAATCTTCCATCCTATTAGAAACAAAATTTGAGACCGCAATCGAGCACATGTCTTAAACAAGATGTTCCTCGGGTGTTTAAGTGTGAACTTAACCGATAAAATATGAGTATCTTACCCATGATAACTATAGCGATAAAAACATAATAACCTTACGTTAAATGTTATCTAGAGTGTTATTTGTTCGAGGACAAAACTGTTGATAACACGAATGCCCGGGTTAGCTATGACACACTAGTACGCGGGAGGATATGTTGATGTCACGAATTCAGGTGTACGTTTCTGGCAAGTAATTCAGGCAGATATACAAAAAATGTTTACTCTACAAAGAATTAATAATCTTGTTCATATTTGTCTTAAACCCCAGAGACGAAAAAAGTATTAATAAGATTTTCGCTAGTGTCTGTCAATGCAACGCCTATTAAGACATCAATAACGAGAAAATCCCGACCTTTTTCTAGTCCTGAATGGAAAATTTCTAGCTAAAGAAAACTGACGGAAAATTACCCAAAGGTAATCGTGTATTCCCCACAACATCGCTATGCTATCGGGAGTGCCATACTCTAGATAAGGGGCATTAATCATACGTGGGACTCCCGGTCTATTATTACGCCTGGAATCAGCTGTGTACTCAATTGTCACTTAGTAAAACAATAAAATCTTCAGAGATAGCTGACGCTGTGCTTAACAGGTACACAAATATGTCTTCCCAATTACCCGGTCAGTAACAACCTCAATAACTCTATATTAACCAAGACTTTTGCGAAGCGCAAATTGACTCTCATGCGTCGCTCAGCTTTGGTTTTTTCACTTTTATAATAGTTGTCGTTTTTTCATACTATTTGTTGTGAAAATATTCGTGCATATGTTGTTTACACAAATTTCTTTCAATAATCAATACATGAAATATAGCTAATACCAAACTAAGTGAACTGCCCTGCAAGAGGCCAGCAAAATACATGTTTGAAAGTAGGGAAGAAAGCCTTATACAATTCCGAACAAGTAGAATAATACACGCGGTGCATCTGATTCGTCTTTTCTTTATTTGAGTTTGACTCCATCTTACTGTCGCTAGGGAAATCATTGATGCGTATCCATATACAACACATGACTTCGCCTCCGGTTTTGTTGTTAAAAAGGCTTTGAGGCAGTAGCTTTGCGTATTGATCCTATATTTCTGTTTTACAGGTTGATGAGCGTGGTGCGTGGGGGAACCAGGTGGAGTTCTTCCTCTCCTGTGTGGGCTATGCTGTCGGGCTCGGTAATATTTGGAGGTTCCCTTACCTCTGTTTCAGGAATGGAGGAGGTCAGTATATACTTCATTATTTTTTACCTGATGTTAATGAAATTAAGTGAAAGTCACTGATGAGTTTATATTTGTCGATCGAAATTCAAAAACGAGGGAAATAGATTAGTATGTCTTTGTAGTCACAATTACTGAAAATACTTTGTTTCTCGGACAAGATTGTACAAAAAAGTATTTAAAAATGTATAAAATTAATAACAAATATTTCTGTAGAAGGAATTTAGGCGCTTGTGTCCGGATTTATGAAATAGTAAACAAACAAGCATGATTTTAAAACTAAAAATTGTTATTAGTTTTGGGCGTTTCTGAATATGCATGACCCTTGATCAAGCTTTTGAGAATTTCTAAGCAAATAGAATTAGACTGAAATAAGTATGTCTCTGCGTATTTAAGTGAGGAAACCATAGAATTTAGACCACTACTCACAGGAATAGGTAAGCAAAACAGTCACATTACGCCACATGTTTCGGTAAAGACTCAAAGAACATGGGACACTTACATGTACAACACTAGGACTTTTAAACACGACAATTGTATTTGAAATAGTCTGCCTGTAAATTTCAGTAAAATGTGTCTTCAGGATTCTGTAAAATGTACTTGCATTATTCAGGTAAGGAGTAGCTGCAGTGCTCAGTAAAGTTACATATTCGCGATGAAACTTATTTAAGATGCAGTTGTGAGTATCTTATATGTTAAGCCCTTAATCTCCGTCTGCTTTTCAGGTGCCTTCCTCATACCATACGTGCTCATGCTGGCGTTAGTAGGTTTGCCTGTTTTCTTCTTGGAGCTCGCCTTTGGACAATTTGCTTCCTTAGGTCCAATTTCAATTTGGAGAGTCAATCCCCTCTTTAAAGGTTTGTTTATATCAACGCACGCCTGGTGTTTTAGTCATCACTGTAAACGAAGGTATTATTGCAATGTAGTTATAATATTCCTTTGTACATAAAAGTTATAGAATAAAGCAAGAAAATATCCAATTGGAAACAAAACCGCAGTTCGGATTCAAAATAGCTAAATCAAACTATTAATAAAGGAACACAGAGAGGGACATATACACTACTTGAATGTATACTCGGGGCTAATGTGGCCAAGTGCTTCCTATTTTAATATTCCTTAGTCTGTTCTCTATAGCGTTATTTATTCTCGGGGTTATTTTGAATTTTGAAATGCATACGTACGACCTATAGAAAACTAACGGTTTATGACTCTTTAGTGCCATGGGTGGCGCTATGTCTACTGGCGTTTGAAATGATGACAACCTTTTCCGACTGCCGCCAAAAACTTACAAATTATATCTAAGTACATTTATATTTGGAATGGCAATACCCTACTATATCCGATATATGGGAAGGTTCAGTTAAGAAAGTATAAATGCGTGTGCAACCTAATCAATATTCTTTAAAAAAAAACAGTCGGATATTACAAATATAATTTTAATATTAATGATTATCAAATGCTTTAAATCATAAAGCTTGGTCAGAAAATCGTTAAAACTGCTTTGATGATGATAATTTGTTGATTTCATGGCATGTATTATTTTTTGAAAAGATAATTAGAATCAACTAAATACATTTGGATAGTAGGTAAAGAAACATCATACTTTAAATTCCTTTTCACTTTATCAGTTGTTATACATTTGTCATTTTTGAGAGTGTCTATATCTTTATATCTCTGGTATATGTGTCTATGTCTCCCTACACAGGTATCGGGTATGCGTCCGTGTGCGTGTCCACTATGGTGGCCATCTACTATAATGTGGTCATAGCTTACGCACTGTACTACCTAATGGTGTCGCTGGTCAGTTTCGACAATAACGTACCCTGGGCTACATGTGGCAACTCATGGAATTCCGATTATTGTATCAACAATCTAACACTGATTGAGGACAGCATGAACGCTACTCAGAAACTCAACATCCAGCTAGGTAAGTCATTACTTATTCCAAGACGACTGACTGTTTCTTACGGTGTTCCGGGGAACGTGTCGCTACTTATTTTTTCGATTTTATGGAACGCTATTGATAAATGTGTTATATGGTGTTGCCATGTATTATTTGATGGAAATAGCCGGCATTGAAAATAAAGAGGCGAATCAGAAAAAACGGCTTTGTAATTGTTTGTGATGTCATCATTACAACATGAATGCACATATTCCTCCGCCATCTAAGATTTCGACACTGATTTGAAACTTGCAGCATACAATAAATTAAGATATATCTTAAATTAATGACGAAACAATTATTTTCTTGGCAAAAAAAAAAAGTGCAGGCCCATATTGTTTACATTATTCCCGGATTATTTTAAATGCCTCGTTAATCAAACTACCACAAATCCAGTAACTCATTAATCCATCCACTAATCAGGTAACTCATTAATCCAACTAATACTAATCCAGTAACTCATTAATCCAACCACTAATCGAGCGACTCATTAATCCAACCAACACTAATTCATCGAATCATTAATCCAACCAACACTAATCCAGTGGTTCATTAATCCAACCAACACTAATCCAGTAACTCATTAATCCAACTAACAGTAATCCAGTAACTCATTAATCCAACCACTAATCGAGCGACTCCTTAATCCAACCAACACTAATACAACGAATCATTAATCCAACCAACACTAATCCAGTAACTCATTAATCCAACCACTAATTCAGTGAATCATTAATCCAACTTCCACTGATCCAGCAACTCATTAATACAGCTTCCACTAACCCAATGACTCTTTAATCCAGCCACTACTAATCCAGTAACTCATTAATCCAACCACTACTAATCCAGTAACTCATTAATCCAACCACTAATCCAGCGAAGACTCATTAATCCAGCCAACACTAATCCAGTTTTTCATCATCCAACAAATGCTTACTGAACACACTGGTATTGTTATGAAAGGTGATTCAGTAATCGAGATGTCCCGCAATTCAGCCACTCTTGCATTGAATAGGTGGCTGAATTTTAAAGACTTATTATAATAGATCAAAATTACGTTGCTATCAGATCACTTTTTGCTCTTCTTAACATTTTCCCCAAACTGTTTGCACAGGACGGATGAACGTGTCTTGCGTAGAGAATACCATCACGAATTATGGACTGCCGTACGAGAACCTCACCTACAACTTCGTCAAAAAGAATCTCACGGAGTGCAGCTACGAGAGCTTATACAAAACATCAAGCGAAGAATATTTTACGTAAGTAATCAATGCGCAAAGCAAACGAGGCAGTATAAATTGGTTAGGAATTTTTAAACAACATAGATCAGACACAAACCTGCTTTTCGACTAATATAGCACCATTAATATTACAACAAGAACCAAACACTGTCATCAGCGTTGTCGTTGAATGATAAAGATGTTGTAAGCAATATGCATGCGCACACTTCTTTACAGGGATTCACACGCGCTTACACGGAATTTACAAGAAGTAAAACCCGGAGGATGGTGACGACACAGTATGGCCGGTTGGAGAAGTAGCGCCGCCGAGGAGAACATTAATGCATTTCGCCCTCTGTTTACAGTAACTTTGTATTGAGGCTGAACGAAGTTGACAACATTGGAGGTATTGGCGAAATCAGCCCCAAATTGACAGTTACTCTGCTTATAGCTTGGATATTCATTTTCTTCTCTTTGATGAAAGGCGTCAAATCTTCCGGAAAGGTTGGTGTGGTCACATTGTATTCATACGCCGACAGCTTGCACACTCCCTGTTTCGTACCATTGTCCACTGGCGATCGTGTTAGTGAAACCTCTGTTTTTCACCATATGGCACATGCATATATTTGCACGCTCAGTTTCTTTTTATCCTTTCAAACAACATCCAATCATACAGAATGCACCTGAAAACCGCCAAATCTAAGCTGGAGAACACGCAGGGGAAGTATCTAAGTGACATGTCTTACATTTCATTTTGTTGGTATTTCTACCTCTTGTCGGTCACATCCTCCCTGCAGAGCAGAATAAGAGTCATGGTTTGTTTAATGTAGCTGATATAGTGCTATTTAAAACGCCGAGCATTAACAGAGGTGACGAGGGCTAGCATCCTCTGTATCCAGTACAGATATATAATATCAAATAAGGGTTTTTTGGTAACTTTATAATTGTCATGTCTATGTGGTAATTGACATTTTTCTCTGTCGTTTTGCAGGTCATATATTTCACAGCCACCTTCCCATACTTGGTGTTGGTCATTTTGTTGGTGAGAGGCCTTACGCTCGAAGGATATAAGAAGGGGATAGAGTTTTATATTATTCCTAAATGGGAACAACTCGCCAATCCGAGGGTATGGCTTTCGTTTTAGTACCAATAGATAAGAACAAAGACAGTTACATCGTCGTAAAATACAATGTCCTTAAGTATAATCATTATTATTCCAAAAAGCCTATTGTTGAACTATACAAAAATAAAAATAAATCATCAAGTTTGAATGATGTGTAAAGAAATATTGCATTCTGTTTATATAAAGTCCATGATATTTTCTGTAGTTAAATTATACTGTATGGGAAACAAATTCTTCTGACGGTATATCTCAAAATGTAAAAATGTCGAGTATGTCAACGTTGTTCATTAAACATCTGACTGTTTTAACAACAAATCGATAAATTGCTGTTACAGCCGTGGATTGATGCCGCCAGTCAGATTTTCTACTCTTTAGGACCAGCGTTCGGAAGTCTTATAACGATGTCCAGTTATAACAAATTCAAAAATAACTGTTATAGGTAAGTGAATAAATGAGGCGAAATCTCAAGGAGACATGAATGTTGATTTAAATAATGTTCTTGTTTGAAGTTAAAGTTTCGTATAGATGGGTGTATCAATACTTTTGACATTGTTTAACGCGGATATAATACTAGGCAAACATCGGTCTAAGCAGTACGTTCAAATATTTCTCTGGACGAAGGCTTTCTGAACGTTTTTATTTTTAGTATCTGTTGAATGTAAGTCGAATGTCAATGTACGATCGGATGTAAATTGATAATTACATGTGATAGGATTCCTTAATGTAAGTTTATTAAAACGTCATTGACTTGTTATACTTTATACCGATGAGGCTTATATCTGGAGAAACGGTGTAAGGAAAGAAATAAACAATACAAAATACAGTTGTATTGTCATAATATGTTTTTATTAAGCATAGAGCAGCAAACTAAGTAACGTTTTTGGAAACTTTATTTTTCAGGGACGCCATTTTGGTCGCCACAATAAACTGTGGTACGAGTGTATTCGCAGGTTTTGTGATATTTTCCGTGCTGGGATTCATGGCTCACATTACCGGCAGAGATGTCCAGGACGTCGCCACCAGCGGTCTGTACCTTACAACCGGTTATAATTATTGTCAATAGGTCACCACCAGCGGTCTGTACCTTACAAGGGTTATAATTATTGTCAATAGGTCACCACCAGCGGTCTGTACCTTACAACGGTTATAATTATTGTCAATAGGTCACCACCACCGGTCTGTACCTTACCACGGTTATAATTATTGTCTAGGGATCACCACCACCGGTCTGTACCTTACCACGGTTATAATTATTGTCTATAGGTCCCCACCACCGGTCTGTACCTTACCACGGTTATAATTATTGTCAAGAGGTCACCACCACCGGTCTGTACCTTACAACGGTTATAATTATTGTCAATAGGTCACCACAACCGGTCTGTACTTTACAACGGTTATAATTATTGTCTATAGGTCACCACCACCGGTCTGAACCTTACAACGGTTATAATTATTGTCAATAGGTCACCACCAGCGGTCTGTAACTTACAACGGTTATAATTATTGTCAATAGGTCCCCACCCGCGGTCTGAACCTTACAACGGTTATAATTATTGTCAATAGGTCACCGCCACCGGTCTGTCCCTTACAACGGTTATAATTATTGTGTATGGGTCACCACCACCGGTATGTACCTTACCAGTGGTTATAATTATTGTCTTTGGGTCACCACCACCGGTCTGTACCTTACAACGGTTATAATTATTGTGTATGGGTCACCGCCAGCGGTCTGTACCTTACCACCGGTTATAATTATTGTGTATGGGTCACCGCCACCGGTCAGTACCTTACCACCGGTTATAATTATTGTCAATAGGTCACCGCCACCGGTCTGTACCTTACAACGGTTATAATTATTGTGTATGGGTCACCGCCACCGGTCTGTACCTTACAACGGTTATAATTATTGTGTATGGGTCACCACCACCGGTCTGTACCTTACAACGGTTATAATTATTGTGTATGGGTCACCACCACCGGTCTGTACCTTACAACGGTTATAATTATTGTGTATGGGTCACCACCACCGGTCTGTACCTTACAACGGTTATAATTATTGTGTATGGGTCACCACCAGCGGTCTGTACCTTACAACTGGTTATAATTATTGTCAATAGGTCACCACCACCGGACTGTACCTTACCACTGGTTATAATTATTGTCAATAGGTCACCACCACAGGTCTGTACCTTACAACGGTTATAATTATTGTGTATGGGTCACCACCAGCGGTCTGTACCTTACAACGGTTATAATTATTGTCAATAGGTCACCACCACCGGTCTGTACCTTACAACGGTTATAATTATTGTCAATGGGTCACCACCACCGGTCTGTACCTTACAACGGTTATAATTATTGTGTATGGGTCACCACCAGCGGTCTGTACCTTACAACGGTTATAATTATTGTCAATAGGTCACCACCACCGGTCTGTACCTTACAACTGGTTATAATTATTGTCAATAGGTCACCACCACCGGTCTGTACCTTACAACGGTTATAATTATTGTGTAAGGGTCACCACCACCGGTCTGTACTTTACCACCAGTTATAATTATTGTCAATAGGTCACCACCACCGGTCTGTACTTTACCACCAGTTATAATTATTGTCAATAGGTCACCACCACCAGTCTGTATCTTACCACCGGTTATAATTATTGTGTATGGGTCACCACCACCGGTCTGTGCCTTACCACCAGTTATAATTATTGTCAATAGGTCACCACCACCAGTCTGTATCTTACCACCGGTTATAATTATTGTGTATGGGTCACCACCACCGGTCTGTACCTTACCACCGGTTATGATTATTTGTTATGGGTCACCACCAACGGTCTGTACCTTAGGACCGGTTATAATTATTGTTTATGGGTCATCACCATCGGTCTGTACCTTAACACCGGCTATACTTGTTGTGTAAGGGTCACCACAACCGGTCTGTACCTTACCACCGGTAATAATTATTGTTTATGGGTCACCACTAACGGTCTGTACCTTAACACCAGTTATACTTGTTGTGTAAGGGTCACCACCACCGGTGTGTACCTTAACAACGGTTATGTACCTTACCAATGGTTATAATTATTGTGTATGGGGCACCACCAGCGGGCTGTACCTTACAACGGCTATAATTATTGTGTAAGGGTCACTACAACCGGTCTGTACCTTAACAACGGTTATTATTATTGTCTTTGGGTCCCCACCACCGGTATGTCTATACTTGTTGTGTAAGGGTTCACCACCACCGGTATACACCAGTTATACTTGTTGTGTATGGGTCACCACCAACGGCCTGTACCTTACCAGTCACCACCACCAGTCTGTACCTTACAACCCGATATAATTATTGTCTATGGGGCACCACCAGCGGGCTGTACCTTACCACGGGTTATGTTTATTGTCTTTGGGTAAACACCACCGGTATGTACCTTACCCGTGGTTATGATTATTATCTGTGGGTCACCGCCACCGGTATGTACCTCACCAGTGGTTATAATCATTGTCTTTGGGTCACCAGCACCGGTCTGAACCTTACCAGAGGTTATACTTATTGTCAATAGGTCACCCCCACCGGTATGTACCTACCAGTGGTTATAAGTACCTTACAACGGTTATAATTTTTGTGAATGGGTGACCGCCACCCGTCTGTACCTTACAACGGTTATAATTTTTGTGAATGGGTGACCGCCACCCGTCTGTACCTTACAATGGTTATAATTATTGTTTATGGGTCGCCACTAACGGTCTGTACCTTAAAACGGTTATAATTATCTTAACAACGGTTATTATTATTGTCTTTGGGCCACCACCACCGTTCTATACCTTACAACAGGTTATAATTATTGTCTAGGGGTCACCACCACCGGGCTGTACCTTACCACGGTTATAATTATTTTGTTTGGGTCACCACCACTGGCATGTACATTACCAGTGGTTATAAGTACCTTACAACGGTTATAATTTTTGTGAATGGGTGACCGCCACCCGTCTGTACCTTACAACGGTTATAATTTTTGTCTATGGGTCACTACCACCGGTCTGTACCCTACCAGTGGTTATGATGAATGTCGTTGGGTCACCACCACAGGTATGTACCTTAACAGAGGTTCTAATTATTGTCTATGAGTCACCACCACCGGTATGGACCTTACCATTGGTTATAATTATTGTGTTTGGGTCACCACCAACCGTCTGTACCTTAGCACCGGTTATAATTATTGCCAATAGGTCACCCCCACCGGGCTGTACCTTACAACGGGTATAATTATTGTCAATAGGTACAGACCGGTGCAGGTGACCCATACACAGGTACAGACCGTTGGTGTTGACCCATAAACAATATTTATAACCGGTCCTAAGGTACAGACCGTTAGTGGAGACCCATAAACAATAATTATAAACACTGGTAAGGTACAAACCGTTGGTGGTGACACAAAGAAAATAATTATAGCCACTGGTAAGGTACATACAGGTGGTGGTGACCCTTACACAATAATTATAACCGTATAACCGGTGGTTAAGTATAAACTGGTCGTAGAGAACCATAAAGAACAATTAAAACCGGCGATTAGGTATAAACTGGTCGTAGAGAACCATATAGAACAATTATAACCGGTGGTAAGGTAAATACCGGTGGTGGTGCCCTATTGACAATAATTGTAACCGGTGGTAAGGAGACCGGTGGTGGTGCCCTATTGACAATAATGATAACCACTGGTAAGCTACAGACCGTTGGTGTTGACCCATAAACAATATTTATAACCGGTCCTAAGGTACAGACCGTTAGTGGAGACCCATAAACAATAATAATAACCGTTGTTAAGGCACAGACCGGTTGTGGAGACCCTTACACAACAATTATAACCGGTGGTTAGGTATAAACCGGGCGTAGAGAACCATAAAGAAAAATTATAACCGGTGGTTAGGTATAAACTGGTCGTAAAGAACCATAAAGAACAATTACAACCGGTGGTTAGGTATAAACCGGTCGTAGAGAACCATATAGAACAATTATAACCGGTGGTTAAGTATAAACTGGTCGTAGAGAACCATATAGAACAATTATAACCGGTGGTTAGGTATAAACCGGGCGTAGAGAACCATAAAGAAAAATTATAACCGGTGGTAAGATACAGACTGGTGGTGGTGACTGGTAAGGTACAGGCCGGTGGTGGTGGCCCATAGCAAATAATTATAACAGTTGTAAAGGTACAGACCGTCGGTGGTGACCCATACACAATAATCATAACCCCTGGTAAGGTACATACAGGTGGTGGTGACCCAGAGACAATAATTATAAACACTGGTAAGGTACATTCCGGTGGTGGTGACCCATAGGCAATAGTCATAACCACTGGTAGGGTACAGACCGGTGCAGGTGACCCATACACAACTGGTAAGGTACATTCCGGTGGTGGTGACCCTTACACAATAATTATAGCCGTTGTAAGGTACAACGGTTATAATTTTTGTCTTTGGGTCACAACCACCGGTATGTACCTTAACACCTAATTATTGTCTTTGGGCCACCACCAACGGTCTGTACCTTAAAACGGTTATAATTATTCACCACCACCGGTCTCCTTACCACCGGTTACAATTATTGTCAATAGGGCACCACCACCGGTATGTACCTCACCAGTGGTTATAATCATTGTCTTTGGGTCACAACCACCGGTATGTACCTACCAGTGGTTATAAGTACCTTACAACGGTTATAATTTTTGTCTATGGGTCACCCCCAGCGGTCTGTACCTCACCACTGGTTATAATTATTGTTGATGGGTCATCACCATCGGTCTGTACCTTACAAGTGGTTATGATTATTGTCTTTTACCTTACAACGGTTATAATTTTTGTCTATGGGCTACCACCACCGGTCTGTGCCTTACCAGTGGTTATGATTATTATCTTTGGGTCACCGCCACCGGTCTGTACCTTACCACGGTTATAATTATTGTCAATAGGTCACCACCACCGGTCTGTACCTTACAACGGTTATAATTATTGTGTATGGGTCACCTGCACCGGTCTGTACCTTACAACGGTTATAATTATTGTGTATGGGTCACCGCCACCGGTCTGTACCTTACCACGGTTATAATTATTCACCACCACCGGTATGTACCTTACCAGGGGTTATGATTATTGTCTTTGGGTCACCACCAACGGTCTGTACCTTAGCACCGGTTATAATTATTGTTTATGGGTCACCACCACCGGTCTGTACCCTACCAGTGGTTATAATTATTTTCTTTGAGTCACCACCAACGGTCTGTACCTGTGTATGGGTCACCGCCACCGGTCTGTACCTTACAACGGTTATAATTATTGTGTAAGGGTCACCACCACCGGTCTGTACACTAACACGGTTATAATTATTGTGTAAGGGTCCCCACCGCCGGTCTGTACATTAACGCCGGTTATAATTGTTGTGTAAGGGTCACCACCGCCGGTATGTACCTTAACACCGATTATAATTATTGTCTATGAGTCACCACCACCGGTCTGTACCTTAAGACCGGTTACAATTGTTATGTAAGGGTCACCACCACCGGTCTGTACATTAACACCGGTTATAATTGTTGTGTAAGGGTCAAAACCACCGATCTGTACCTTAACACCGGTTATATTTTTTGTGTAATGGTCACCACCACCGGTCTGTACCTTACAACGGTTATATTTATTGTGTATGGGTCACCACCACCGGTCTGTACCGTACCACCGGTTATAATTGTTGTGTAAGGGTCACCACCGCCGGTATGTACCTTAACACCGATTATAATTATTGTCTATGAGTCACCACCACCGGTCTGTACCTTAAGACCGGTTACAATTGTTATGTAAGGGTCACCACCACCGGTCTGTACCTTACTACCAGTTATAATTATTGTCAATAGGTCACCACCACCGATCTGTACCTTACAATGGTTATAATTATTGTGTATGGGTCACCGCCACCGGTCTGTAACTTACAACGGTTATAATTATTGTGTATGGGTCAACACCACCGGTCTGTACCTTAACAACGGTTATGATTATTGTTTATGGGTCACCACCACCGGTCTGTACCTTACTACCAGTTATAATTATTGTCAATAGGTCACCACAACCGGTCTGTACCTTACCACCGGTTATAGTTATCGTCTTTGGGTCCCCACCACCGGTCTGTACCTTACCAGTGGTTATAATTATTGTCTTTAGGTCAACACCACCGGTCTGTACCTTAACAACGGTTATAATTATTGTCTATGGGTCCCCACCACCGGTCTGTACCTTACCAGTGGTTATAAATATTGTCTATGGGTCACCACCACCGGTCTGTACCTTACCACCGGTTATAATTGTTGTGTAAGGGTCACCACCGCCGGTATGTACCTTAACACCGATTATAATTATTGTCTATGAGTCACCACCACCGGTCTGTACCTTAAGACCGGTTACAATTGTTATGTAAGGGTCACCACCACCGGTCTGTACACTAACACGGTTATAATTATTGTGTAAGGGTCACCACCACCGGTCTGTACATTAACACCGGTTATAATTGTTGTGTAAGGGTCAAAACCACCGATCTGTACCTTAACACCGGTTATATTTTTTGTGTAATGGTCACCACCACCGGTCTGTACCTTACCACCGGTGATATATTTTTTGTAATGCTCACCACCACCGGTCTGTACCTTAACACGGGTTATAATTGTTGTGTATGGGTCACCATCGACGGTCTGTACCTTTACACCTGTTATAATTATTGTTTATGGTTTTCTATGACCGGTTTATACCTTAGCATCAGTTTTAATAACTGTTTATGGTTCTCTATAACCAGTTTGTACTTACCACCGGTTATAATTATTGTGTATGGCTCTTTAGGACGAGTTTGTACATAACCACCGGTTTATAATTATTGTTTATGGTTCTTTACGACCAGTTTATACTTAACCACCGGTTATAATTGTTCTTTATGGTTCTCTACGACCGGTTTATACCTAACCACCGGTTGTAATTGTTCTTTATGGTTCTCTACGACCAGTTTATACCTAACCACCGGTTATAATTGTTCTTTATGGTTCTCTACGATCGGTTTATACCTAACCACCGGTTATAATTGTTCTATATGGTTCTCTACGACCGGTTTATACCTAACCACCGGTTATAATTGTTCTTTATGGTTCTCTACGATCGGTTTGTACCTTACCACCGGTTATAATAATTATTCGCAGGTTAGCACATACTCTTTTAATTATATTTTAACAGAACATAAAACTCAGGTGACGCTTTAAATATGTTGCTCTGATCAGCATATCGTAATGAGTATCTTATACATAATATATGTATACATTAATTAAATGTTTACGAATGCAGTGGAAAGACGTTTTGACAAAATGTGCTGGTAGTTGACCATGCGCTGCTATATTTCTCAAGGCCCTAGGTGGAAAGCAATGTGTAACATGACCAAATATTTGCACCGGGGGACATTTATTTTCAAGTATATTCAATGCTATCTCTACGGTCCCTGTATGGGCTTTTCTTTGACTGCTGCTTTCAACGACTTTGTGATTCCGTTTCCCCTTCAGGTCCAGGTCTTGTTTTCATCGCCTATCCCGAAGGCATTGCCAGAATGCCGTTCCCCCCTATTTGGGCGTTTTTGTTTTTCTTCATGTTGCTGTTACTCGGAATGTCTAGCCAGGTAATCCATTTATTTATCTTACAAAATGAAATCTATTTGCTTATCTTCAATCTTTGACAACTTATGAAGTTTATTTAGCTTTAAGTATTAGTCAGGGCGCCTTTCTGAATAAATTATTACTTGTGTCGTTTACATCAGACAGCTGGTTGTACATTTTTCAAATTTAATTTGATCTTTAAATAAATGAAAATGCCACTCATACTGTGACAGAAAAATACGGAAATGTCGGCAAAACCAGAAATCAAAATGGATCAAACTAAGTAAAAAAATATATATGGAAAGAAGAACGCAATAAAAACATTCAAGGAAAATAAGACCATGTGTTCTGAAAGGGTAAGCGTCTGTTGGAATTCATCACTTGACTTTGCTTATATTGTTTCTGTGAGTATTTGCTAAGTTGAATTTTACTTTATAAAACTAATTATAACACTTGTTCTATATCAAATAACATTATATGTACCAGTGAATTTATTTGGAATGTTTCTTCTACAGTTTGGTATGGTGGAAGGAGTTATAAGCGCTCTCTCAGATGAATTTCCTGGTGTGCTACGCAGATATAAAACGTACTGGGTGTTTTTTGTGTGCATGACACTTTTTTTACTGGGACTAACTAACGTCACTCAGGTAGGTTCTTCGGTATGTGTGTGTGCGTTATGAGCTTTATGTCAGGATCTGCAAACGTTACTCAATTAGGTTCATAGTTTTGTGTGTCTGTATTACGAGGAACTCTCTAACAGTACCCGGATATGTAATGGTGTTGTTTGTATGTGGCAATTGTATTGGGACTTACTAAAATCACTTAGGTAAAAGTGCTATAGATCACTGATAGTTTTGCACAGACAATTTTAACGCATACATGATTCTCATTCCTAGCTCAATCACTCAGAGCAATGACAATCATTAATGTTTGTAAACTGTCCATGACCAACGTCTCTTAAAGATTGCTGCTTAACAGGTTTGTGTTTATAGTCATTGTTATTTATATCATATAGTTTGAAAATATCGTTTGTTTCCCTTCAGATTTAAGCAACTTTTAGCGTCTGTAGTGTCTGGTATGATATCGTCAATGTTACTCTGTAAACCACCATTGCTATACACACTCTCACCATAAATTGATGTGTATGGCAGAGTTAATTATGTTATGTTTTTGATAGCGAGGTGTCACTTTATATGTACAGGGTTAATCATGTTTGTATCATCACTCTGTGTAGGGTGGTATATGGGTACTAACATTGATGAATGACTACTCTGGATCATACGGGATACTGTTCATTGCCTTTTGTGAGCTGGTCGCCCTTATGTGGTCCTATGGTAAGTTGATGCCACTGGCTGGGCAATCTCACTCGGTCAATGACAATTGTTGTAGCAGTTCAGAACCAAATGAAATAATAATAATATAATCAAGCGCATAGTATTCGCCTAAGCTTGTTATCTATTATTATGTTTTGGTCTTGTAATGTTTTCCTACCTGTTATAACTCAAATCATCAACTATTTCCAATAGCTAGCACAGTGATAGAAAAAAATACACAATTTGTCTAGTAACGCATAAGGATGCAGGGAAATTATTCTCAATTTAACAGCAACTAATACTTCAACTTAATGTGAATTACCTCCCTTCGTTTGATACTTTCTGTTGTGATAAATGATTTTTTTTCCAAATGTCATTATTTTTTCTGCAAAGATGAAATGTAAGCAATTGACGTTATATTTGTTTTGATGTTTTGCTTTATGCCTCACGAGTTAATATTTGTATTTAGGCTTGACTAATTTCTGTGATGATGTTGAAATGATGCTCGGATTCCGACCAAACATCTTTTGGAAAGCTACCTGGACCGTCATATCACCCCTCATTGTTCTTGTATGTATATAGCTTCAAATACTACCGATTTATTGGAACTATGATATAAGTATTACAAAATAAAATTTCTGAAGTTTACATATAATGAACAATATTAAAAGAATATATATAATTAAATGAATAAAACAGATAACAACAATATAGTTCTATAAACAATATATATTGTCACAATGTAACAGTACGTTCTATAATGCTTCTACTAAAATTGATTACTTTGAATGATAAGCAAGTAAAGGGTGTATTCTTTATTAAGTTATAAAGTGCTTGAAAAAAGATATCCATTGCATCATTATTTATTTATGAATGTGTACAACTATTGAAATTTCATTAATAAGCAAGTAACTGTTGTATTCATCGGCAAATAAATACACTTATATCACAGTGCCATATGGTTATACATATCTTTAGGTTGATTAAATCATGCATTGGTCTCTTTTTCTAGGCGATCATGGTGGCATCAGTGGTAAAATTCGTGCCTTCAGCATATGGTGATTATGTGTTCGAGGACTGGGCACAAGGTGTCGGCTGGGTCCTGGTGGCTATTCCGGTATTGTGTATCATCGTGGTTGCCATAATTCAGCTTGTAAGATATGGGGTAGGTACTTCCGAATAAGGAAACATTTATACATTAAATAGTTGTTTAAGTATCGTAAATATCGATAGATAATGTTTTTAAAAGTTATGTTTGATTTACGTGATTACCACGTTGATTTCTGTTGCTTTAAGAATATTGTTAAGAACATTATGCAATTAAAAATTGTTTTGGTTGAGCTATTTAATTAAGCAGTTTTCACTCTATCTCCGATCGTAGTTTCAATCATTTGACGGCAAATATTCTTTGCAAATGCCACATGGTTTCGAGAAAAACACAATGTTTCGCCTCTGGGTTTCTATGGGTGTAAAGTTTGTCTTTCCGTGGGTTTTTTCCACTCCCTATGTTTTGTGGTATCAAGTCTAAGTTAATGCTCTGGTGTAATGTCGTATGTATTTTCTTTGTTCGACGCCATTGTGATAACTGTATTATTTGTATTGATTTGTGGAACAAATACGTTCAAGGGACAGTGTCATGAAATACGTTCAAAACGAGACCCGATAGTTCATCATGACAATGATTAGCTATCTACATTTCAATGTTGTAGGGGTTTAAAGCAGCAACGACACCTTTAGATTCATGGGGGCCGGCAGAGGAGGAAAACAGGACTGGCCGATACTCCAGTGCGTTTAAACGAGCTAATAGGGACTTTCACGTAGCCGATAATAACGGATACGTGTCAGAAGAGCATTTGCCAGAGGAGAAGAACGGTCACCCTCCAGTGGAAATGACTGAGATCACAATGGACGAAAAAATGTAAAATATGTAATGAAGGAACATCGACAGTCAAGTTATCTTCATTTACCCATCCAGGCACAAACAGAGGGTATAACACACATTAATAAAGACAGTCACAATAGATTACTCAAACTAACCAGTACAACGCGTAAAACTACCCACAAGTCCATGAATATCAAGTTACCATCACAGCCGGGTAAACCATTTGCACAACAACTACAACCACAAAATAATATCAACAGTTACCATCACAGCCGGGTAAACCATTGACACAACAACTGCAACCACAATATAATATCAACAGTTACCATCACAGCCGGGTAAACCATTTACACAACAACTACAACCACAATATAATATCAACCGTCAACATCACAGCCGGGTAAACCATTTACACAACAACAACAACCACAATATAACATCAACAGTTACAATTACCACAACCACAGTATAGACAGGTACCCACTTAACGGGGTACCACCTGCACAGCACGACCATCTAAAAAAAAGACTACGAGTTTATGAACATGATATTGTTGATATATATACATGGACTCGAAGGTGAAACGAGCGACGGAAGTAATGAATGTAGTAAAAACAAAGACTGCATTTCACTGGCGAGTGGACAAAGTGATGACCACTTATTTGTGATAAACTTTTCATGGATCACATTACCAGAGTGAAAAATATGATGCCATAGATAAAATGTGCTTGTTGGTTTATCTTTGCAGAAGTGAGACCTTCATTATTCATCCGCATTTAGACCTTGTAAATGAACAGTAGCATATTTAACGGTTAATTTGAATTACAGAAGTGTTGGTATTGGCGTTCTAACGATATAGCTGATGTGCCTAACCTTACGTAAATCATTTTTGTGTGACTTTTTCGATGATAGCTCAAGAATTGTGATGGCACGCTTAAACTGTTTTCACGAACAAGAACTGCGACAGTGAATTTGTTGCAATAAGATGGTGTTTGCTATTTTACGTAAAGCATTTGATTCCGTATTTAAATTGTTCAATTTATATAGAACATTGCTTTACTTTAAAATGTCTTTTTATCTGATATTAATTAATATAAATGTGCAATTAAAAGGCATTAACTTTGTGAACATGGTACTTATTGTACTTATTGTAAATAGTCCACTTGCTTTTTTCACTTTTCCATTCTATAAATATGTATTTTTTTATTCTAAAACATTTTCACTATTTAAAGTAGAATAAGGATTCTCTCCCACTGCACTGTTGTTTTTTTCGCATGTACACTTACCTCCCCTTAATTTCGTTTTAGATATAACTGTAGCATAGTTGGGTGAGGACACTTCTTTGTCTAGGTGGCTCAGTCGGTAAGATAAATAACAATCGGAGGTCGACGGGTCTAGCTCCTTGGAATGTTGTTGATTATATTCTGTGCATTTTATATTTATCATTTTGCATAAAAGTCCATAGGGTATGGTTTTCTTTTCAGTAGTGGTGTATCTAAGCTCTAGTCTTGCTATGGATAGAAACAGTTTCCGATGCGTATTTATACTTTGTTGCAGCGTAACGGGGAACCTTAATATATAATATATCACTATGAGTTTTATAAAAAAAATGTTGTTTATTTATAAATATTTATGGGTGGATATATGGGTTTGTAAATAAGCAAATCGATTCATTCTTAGTATATCAATGCAATTTATGTACCCACTTTCACCCATTTCTTACTTGTTTCCGGCAAAAAAGACGTATAAAATAATACAGGTAAACCTACAAACTTATTTCATAATATCAAGGAATAGAAAAAGCGTTCCAATGTAGTTTTACTGCATTAGCAACGCATCTAAAAATAAACTATTCATTGAATGATTTTTGACAATTGTGTTTTCAATTCTCAGCATTGACAAATTGACTAGACACATTGCAAATGTACGGTAAAACAATGTAGAAAATGATTTTGAGCGTGAATAATATTATTGCTGATAATGGGAGGACTATTACAACACTGGTCTTAGTAAGATACACGTCGTCTTCTTTTTCCAACTATGTTATAGAAAACTTGTCAGGTATGATGTTCTGAAAACAATTTTTTTGATAAAAAAAAATCCCGTAAAGTTTGGTATGATAATTAATTTATCCAGATAACGATACCAGGTATTCACCTTTAACGTGAATATACTAGCTGGTATAGTTATCAATATAAAAAGTGCACTAACGTCAGTATATATGACAAAGAATTAAAAACAACTAAATTTGATAAAACACAATTTTATTATCAACTGTCAGTCTTATCTATATATATATATTAACATAAAGTAAAAACATGTATTAAACGTGACAAACACTTCTCTTACTTGTCATTATGAACTTTACATAGATAAAACTGTTTAATGTATCGTGTCTAACGATGAAAATGAAATGATAATTGATAATGAAACGTGAATGCTGACAAGATATATTTAAAAAAATCACATTGTCACAAGAATGAGTGAGTCATCTATAACGTATGATAACCATATCTTTACAAGTCATTATCACGTCGTCCCGAGAACGGTTGCGTTATTTACAACGTATATTAACCAATTTGGAATCCTTTAAATCCCTTTCTCATCGATCGTTTGACAAGATTCTATGTTTTTATGAATAATATGAAATGTTTGTAATACTAAGAATATAAATCTTATGACATGACGTGAAATCTATTGCAAATGTTTTTCTTTTTATAGACGAACATGTTTACAAAATGTATGTATGTACAAACTAATTACAATCGCCTTTGATGTATTGTGTGAATTGCTATTTGACATGTTTATATAGGACGCTGCAGAGCAGTTGATAGATGTACGTATTGAGATTTCCCTAAACCTAAATCAAAATAGGGAAAGTATTATAAAACTAATATACCACTGCGTCAAATATATCAACATGGGTAGAAGGTAAACAAAAATGGCACTTTTTTGTGTCACAAAACGTTTTCCACTTCTTCGGTTTGGTATTGCGTCACTACGACATCGTGCAAAGTTTTCATCAAATGCCTGTAACAAAAATTACGGCATTGCTTCAAAACTCCATTCACCTTTCACATATATTGATTGTTCACTACGAAATATTACAATCGATGCATGACTTTGACAAAATGTATCATCAACCTTCACAATCATAAATCTAATATAATATTATCATACGTTAGTGGTGTGAAAAATGTTTGCAGAAACACGAACAAATCCACAAGCTATATGTATAAATTATATTTGTATTTTAGATAAATGTTTGGGAACCAATACTAACGCGGAAAATTTCCACATACCCGATCATTATGAAGAGTCCGACGAAAATATTTCACACGCGAGAATATCCATACACTTTTACGGTATGACTTAGAACGTAGATTATTATGAGAACAACAAATTATCGTGTAAGTGCATGCAGTGGCTCTATTCATTATGTTAATCATGAGCCAGAATTGTTGTTTCTTTATATTTCGATTACATTATCGTTGGTTTGAAAAGCGCACCTGATTTTCACCTATGGCGAGCCTTTCCGTTTACAGAAACAGTTTTTACAGACATCACAGACACCAGACTCAGCCAGAACTTGAGACGCATAGAATGTGGTCGATTGTTTACCTAGGGAAATACAATGATAAGTAAAGTGAAATATTTGTACAAAATAGTTTTAAAACAAATTTCTTCATTGGTACACACGTAACATATTTATCGAACGTTCAATAACAAAAGGTATACGCTAACAATGGAGCAAAACGAGTTACACTTCTTAACTCGCGTTTTAACATACATATATATATATATATATATATATCGATATAAGTATCGAAGTACTAGAAATGCGAGATAAGGATACACCTTGTTAACAACTTGTTATTTTTTCGATACAGAAAGACAAAAATTAAATGTTACTGCATCATTTGCCCTTTTTTTCTATATTAGTGTTCCGAATCATATGTAATACAGATAAAATCAAATTTCCTATAAGTGTATATTACAATCTTCTTTGCTTTTTATAACTGTATAACGATATAAATTTAAATATTCAATTATCACTCGTTTTACGATAATCATATACCAATAAAGTTTCACCTTTTTTTCACTTGTGTCATCTTCTTATATCGAAACAAGTCTGCGTGCAACTGTTCTTTACACTTGTCATAACAATAACATATCGAACTAACACTATATAACACCGTTCCCACTTGTATATGTGATATAGATATACATTGTATCTATTATTACGCTGTATTTTCCCATGTTTTAATACTTTTAGTAATCACCTACCGTTATAAGTCTATACGCAACCTTACTTACTCGTGTCATAATTATCAAGTATCAATATAAGTCTTTTTTAAACTGTACTTACTCGTGTCATAGTAATCATATATCCTTATAGGAGCAGGTTTCTGTTCAGCCACCATATCAACCCTCATCATGTATATACTGACACACTGGGGCTCTGCGTCGAACTGAAAATACACATAAGAACATTCTGTAGTTACAGACAGTTGGTTTCTATAAGGTTTCAGACATGTGGTTTCCATTATTATAACAAAAACGTATTAACAGATAAAATACTTTATATCTTAATTTAGAGATTTTCTTCAGTTAAATGAAGTTGTGCGCAGAACCTCATCTTTTGATGACAAGTATTTAAGAAATTTCAATATCAGTTCCCATGTTTGGCACACCAAAAACAATCAAACAGCTAATAATCTGTCATAATAATATTGCCACAATATGGTCTAGTGAAAATACTTTTTGCATAAAAAAATCTGTTGAACTATATCCAGTATCCAATGTTTGTCTCTTAACGATTTGATGCCATTGTTTGATAAACGACAAAAAAAGTGTTCCATTCCATCAAATCAAGAAAAAACATTATTATTTTGGGGTTACCAGGTGCAGTTTGCATACATCCTTCCAATTAATCTCATTCGGGTGGCTTTCTGAAGGGCAGCTGTATATTGCTGTCTCGGTTGGACGCCCATGTGCACGCATTTGAAAGAGCATTGGTAAACACATACAAAATACATACTATTGTTCACTTTATACATTTTGGTATCTTGGGGCAGTCCTGATCACATACCGACAATGGAATAATAATGGATGGCATACCTGATCAAAATAAAGAACCAGTCCTCTAGCAGCTTGTTCCAGACGTTTGTAGTCTGGAGCCCTGTCTGTATTTAATGAGTCCACATCTGGCGCCATACCGCTGGGGTACCCGATCTCTATTATAGACATTCCGCTTGCACCCTTCCTCATCCAACTGTGTAAGGAAAAGATGATTGATAATTATATATTTTGATGAAACTTAAAGCGATACATTTTATAGTTCCACACAAGAAATATGCAAAACTTTAAGATAACTATTTTGACAAAGCAAAGCAAAATGTTGTCGAGAATGAAAATTGACTGTAAGAAAATTATCACAATAAAACATAAATAACAAATTACTTTTTTGTATATATTTTAAAAGATATAGCACAAAGATCATCAAGAAACATTTAGCAGATGAAATTCACTGATGATAAGTTTCCTACATAGAACTGAATATCAAATAAATTTTTCAGGAACAAATATTACGTTTTGATCAGGTATACACATTTGCAATTCATTTACAAGACGTAACATTTGAAGTACTCACCGTCCACAGACTTGAATAAGGAACCCTGTCATACTCTCCTCCTTCAACGTCACGTTTACGTCAAACGATTTTACTTTCAAATCATCCATTACATTGAAGTATGTGGCAACCTAAATATACAAAATATCAGTTTACCTCGTTATTTAACAGTCAATATGCATAGATAGAAGAATATAATTATTTGTAAACATTCTAATAAATTTGTCAGAGTGAAACGTCGGGAAATATTTTAAACAACATTTCTTAAGGGTAGTGTTAATAATTAGTATTCTATTAGATAAACAAGTGTTGGAAAAGTACAATTTAATACGTTTACAGTATGATGCTAGTTTTAGTTGGGAACTGATCATTCTAAGATAATGATTGCCTCTCTGTCACACACGCTGCTTCTGTTTTCGGTCCTATGATTCTCCTTACTTTTATCTTTATGAGTACCAACTGTTTGCAAAGGTTAGCGTCATAAATCTCACCTCCACGACTCCCATTCCAAATCCTTCTGCTACAATTTCCACCAATCGGATATTTTCTGGGATCTGATGATGATAGTAATTTAATATGTATTACACTTAACATTGAAATTACATACAAGATTCCAGCTTAATTGATTACATATCTGTAATATCACTTTACGTACACAAATCGATTTTGAAATTTATTATTTCTGTTACGTCTGTTTCCGTTGTTGAGAAAAGATAACCGCCCACATACAATTAAAAACAACTAACTAAACAATGGGGCGCCGAATTGATGGAGTCGGTTGCCATTTTATCCGATAAACAATAACAATGTGAATATGTAACAAATACTATTTATGATTGTATCAGAACTAATTTATACTGTATTGAACATTGTTTTATTAAGTATATCAAATCCTATCACATGTTGACATTTAATGATGTGTTTATTATCACCTAACTAGTTAATCATATCAACGTTTTCTTATGAGTTCTGTTTGAAGAAAAATATGCTAAGTTCTATTACAATCAATATCTTAATGAAAAAAATGGCAAATGCAAGAAACCCACTTACGTCAACAGTTTGAAACATGAGAGCGTTGTTTTGCGACACCTGGAACTCGTGTATTAAATCGAGATTTTCTGAATTTCTTAATTGGACTCTCATGTTAAAGTTGGGTTTGTATATTAAGGCCGCAAGGTCGGCTAGGGCCTGTAGCGCTATGATGGTGTCCTGTAATCATAATAAAACAACATGTAATCTAAACGAAACAGCTTTGATATTACATTATGTCCTGACAGTACTCTCGTTAGCATTTGAGTGGTCATAATAGATACATTCACATGACTACGTCAATTGATAAAAGTAACATTAGTGTTTGCTATATATAAAAAAAAATCTGCCGATAATGCCTGGGAGAATAAACGAAAAAGCGTGTTCATACTAAACATGTTAACATGAAGTTTGTTTAACGTGACCTACCTGTGTTGACGAAAATCCGCCATCAGAATTTCTCTGAGCTGACAGCCATTTCAATATTAGTATTGCGCTATCTGTATCGGCAGCTTTGGTGTACACCATCATGATATAGGATGTCAATTCTATGTCGACTCCATTGGATTGGATGTGTGGTGGACGCCAACCACCGTATACAAGTTGTGGCTCTTCTTCAGGTCTTGTCCAATGCATTGTTCCCTCTGAACCAATGAGAAGGAGGAGTATATATTAATACCAGTTGTACCTCATATAGGTTTTTTGCGAAATGACGTACCATTGCCTATATAAAGGTATACGTCAGTGGCATTGTTAAAAGGTTATGCCACTGCGTTAACATCAAGTGATAAAATCGAAATTAATAGTGGACTCGGAGTTCTTATCATAAGATTCAAACTAAACGTCAAACTCATAATAGTGTCCATGGATTCCTATAAAACTGGGAAGAATCGGAGAGAACAGACTTGATGTATTTACATTATGCAATGGTAGGAAGACCAAATGTTTACACCTGAGCAGAATCATTATTTTTCTTCTCTGTTCTCTGCTTAAAAGACCTTTAAAATAATTTTGCTTCTTCCTTTACAACAGTTGGGATCTTTACCTGACCGTCCTCCCTTTTTCTGCAATTTAGCATCTTTGATGTACCCCTTTGTTCTCCCATCGTTTAATAATTATCTCACTCTCGCATGTATAACCTTATGGTGAAGGGCCGTACAGTTCAAATGATATTCTCATAAAAAGACAGCATGTTGTTGGGACATGCAAGGTTGATGTAACATATATATATGATATCGAATCCATGTTTGACGTTCAGTATCTAAATTACACTGAAAGCAAATTTGATGCATTCTATCATTAAAGAAATGTATTATTTGTAATGAAGTGCCCTTTACTTGATTTTGTCAAAATGGAAACGCAAATGAACCAATCTCTATCGATAATGATTTAACGCATTTCAGTTAAACAAACAACAGATTTAGCTCAAACTTTTCATAAGAAGATTCTATTTCTACAAAGTGAATACTATTAATTAGTAACGCCGTTGTATCATAGAGTTCCTTACCCTCCTGTACAGCGTTCATCACTATTGGTACCATGATCTTTTCCGCCTTAGCACTGCCTGCTAATGACAGTGCGTGTCCAATGATAGCCATCTCATACACATCTACTTTTAGCGGTGTTAAAGCCATGGCATCAACCTCGTCTTCCAGGAAACGCTGTGCCAGAGCTCTAGACTTGGCTGTGGTTTCGTTGACCTGTTTGTTACAATAAGGATACATATATAATCATATCAATTAAGTTGTATATATTTACATTTGTAATGGACGCTACGAGTACGTCATCATATGTCAAATAATAAAAATATAGATAATCATAAATGGATGTTGTTTACGATAAAATGATAAATCGATTTTCTTGTTCTTTATTTTAATAGTCACTAAAACATACGGATTGATTTGCTTACGAATTCTTAACCTGTTTCTTTTAAACTTATCGCAATAAGTACGGTTAAAGTCTGAAGCCCAGTCACTACATAAGCTTATTTTTAACTATCACTTTTTTATGAAAGCAAGGAGCGAAACTACACATATATTAGTTATACGCTTGATTCATTCAGTATGCGTGTAACTTTAATGTGATACAAACCTCCTTTACAAAATATTTCCACAACGCAATAACACATGTAAATATCTAAAGTCAGCGTTAGTTTGGTCTTTTAACAATACTCACCCCAGGGAAAACACCGGCTTCGGTCATCGCAATAAGCACGAAGGCCGTCAGCGAGGATTCACCACTGGCAGACCCACCCTGAAATAAAAATCAAACAACCGCTGCGTTTATTCCATTGATTAATTTACAAATAAATGAGTAACTTTATGAGTTGATTTAATGTTTTCATTTAAACAACCTAAGTTCGTAACAACACAGTGACTACAGATAGTAAGGTCCTCGAGAATAATTTTAAAATGTAGTCTCACATAAGTCAGTAGAAAACAGCAGGTCTGTTATTTTACTATGCCCCGAGTCTCCTAGGTTGTACGTTCGGCTTTTTAATAGAGTTATTATTCTAGGAACATCGATTTTCAACGTATAAATACATTATAAACATCGATCTGACATCAGTCATCGATATTACCTGTGATAAACTAATCAATAATATCCTTGAAGTATTGTGATAAGTTGTATTCGTAACATAAGTGTTCCAAACCTCTATGAAAAACGCTTTTAAAATGCTCTAGACCAGACGACCAACCTAGACAACTCACTGGACATGACGTCCGACTCGGACCGTCAAACTCACTAGACATAATAACAGACTTACACTATGAACCTCACTAAATGACGACCGAGGTAGACCGTCAACCTCACTAGAATTGGGCTGTCAACCTTTCAGGCAACAGCTTCGTCAGACGCCCTTTTCTTTACTACCGACACTGGCTTCCAAACTTTCAAGACATAGCAGCCTACCTTACTGTAATAAATCCACACTAACCGAGTCTGTATAACCCGAAAACACCAGTAAAGAAGACTAAATAGCGTTGTGATATGTGATTGGAAGGGTGTCACGTGGTTATAAGAAGGTCTGTGGTACCCACCTGCATTGCCTTATGGAGTACTTTTCCCGGCTCATTAAATGTCCCGTTTGGATTCTGTTGGTCGACTAACCATCCAACAGCCTTCACTACAGCCTCGTTATCTATTGTGATCATATCTGACGCCTCGGCGAACGATTTCACTACGAAAGCTGTCAACCTGTCAATGAAGAGTGACCCATGATACGTTACAAATTAGCAAACATCCGGGCCCCTTTAAGCTCAAGCGATTGCACTTTCAGTCCGTTACATACATATTACAGAACGGTTTCCCTCAGAGCCAGCAGTGTAAAACTTGTTAAACACGTACCAAACATAATAATATTAAGAACACGTACCAAGTAGTCCCGGATTTGTCACTTTCACCAAAAGCACTAAATGACCCATCTTTGTGCTGATATGTCATTTCTCTCTGGTAACCTTAAAAAGGATGTGAATATGTGAAATAATAAAAGAAATTTGAAACAAATCAGGAAATTTAATTATCACATTCATTAGATGTAATTATGGTACCAAATATGTATTTTTTATTAAAAATTTGTCCAAAGCGTGAAGTTAATTGTTTATATTTATTATTGAAAAGAAAGTTGGAAAGTCTGTGTGGAGATATTGGTACCTGTTGTTCACTGATTGAGTTCGTCTCACTACAGATATACATCGTCGATAATTAACATATAATGCTTGTAAATTACCTTTATCAAATACTCATTAAAACGAAAGCAATACATACCTTTAACCATGTACTTCTTTGATTTAGCGTCTATAGCCGGCGTCAGCTTGTTAGTGATAGTTAAGTAACGTCGAATATAAATGTTAGGAGCAAAATTCAACATGTTCTGCTCGCCGCATCCGTAAGGCATCTTAAGGAGTTTCTCAATACCATTGATAGAAGGTCCCATGACATCACCTGATAATGTTATATTATTGATAAACAGTGGATGTTGTGATTTGTGTTATCATAGACAACACTGACGGGAGTACAATGTGTAGATATTACCATTTATTTTTACATTTTACATTTTAAATGGTTTTATTAAAATGTCGTCAATAGATCCATCTATATTATCATTTCATTTAATTGCTCTGTTACTAAATATGTTGTTTATTCGTTATTTAGATATCATCCAATTTGACAGCACACAATCTAAGCAAAATTTACACATACCACTTACCAAATTCGGCTTATTTCAACAGAATGTAAAGGTGAAAATATGTGCACACTATAGTAGTTGATCTTTTAAAAAAGATATTCTCACTAACCGAGAAGAGTCATCGATGATTTATCGATTATAATGATCATAATAATGATCATATAACTATAATGTAATGAGCGATTAAATTCAACAACTATTTACCGATATCGGTAATAATCACTCAACGATAATAATCGACGATGATTTGCGATGATAATGAACAGTACAGATGTCCTACCGATAACAGCAGCCCTCACACGCCTGGAACCGTCTACAGCATTGGGTGGGAAGTCTATAGGGAATCTCGTCTTAAAGGTGCTAGAGGTGGAGAGGTCAATAAGTACAGGATTGTTATTCTCCTCGGGGGTTCCTTCAGGCTGTAACGCAAAGTGAGCGGATGATGTTTACATTCGGATATGAATATTGCGATAGTTATATTTCGATTTTCAGTATTATTATTATTATATACATAGTATTCATTATTACCTAAGTGACCACAGTATATATATTTACATGTATGTTCACAATTCTAATGCGAGATGAATAACCTCTCTGACCAGTCACACCTGTGGTGAAGTGTAACCGATTACACCACTAATAAAGTGTAATAAAACTGTTTATTATACCTCTACTTTATTTACTCTATACAAAAGTAATTGGTTAAATAGAATATATCCCCATTTTTGCCAGACTGTTTTTTAGTCCTGTGTGTTAGTCTGGGAACTAAAACACACCAACACTCGGGTGTTTCCGCCGGGCCAATCAGGCGAGAGATGGGCGGAGCTTGCTTCCGAACTCAGAAGCGACGCTCGAGGTGGGCGGAGTTTGCTACCGAACTCGGAAGCATTTGGCTCCATTGCCATCAAAGGGGTAGTTGGGACGTGAAGCTATACAGCATGGTTTACAAATATTTTCTAGTCAAAACCATCTCTGCAGTGTGTATCGGTATAATAAAACGGTTAAAGAATGGGGGTGAGGGATATAGCAGGTTTCTGGTGTCCCTTGACCATGCATATTTCCCTCGGCTCCGCCTCGGTAAATATACCTGGTCTCAGTGCTATATCCCTCAACCCCATACTGTAACTGTATAATATTTTGCATCTGTTCTCTATTTGGTTACTCATGATTTTAAGCCTAACATTCATTGGATAAAAACATGATAGCTGATTGTTAAACCAATAACTTCTTACCTCTACTCGTAATGTCCTCTCGACTGAATCAGAGAATTTCGTTCCAAAAGCATTGATTTTGATTTTAAGCTCTCCAACTTTCCTTGGAATGATTGGGAAGAACGCAGAAGCAACCTTTCCACTTTCAACCTGTTAGAAACGTTGATGATAAATACGAAATGTAGTTACATATTAGACAGGGGAACTAAGGTTTGATGTAAAAAAGAAAAAAACAATATTAATTTTGCACAGATGATGCTGATAAACCAAAATACGGATTCAGCCACCAGCCTTAACATACATTGTGCTTTATATATGAACTTTGCAATCACACAAATATTTAAAATATGGTAAAATACACAGTGAGCCAAAAATGAATAACACTGCATCATACAATTCTTACGTTCCTTTAGGACTCATCGCTGATGCTAGAGCCACAAAGTTGGAAATCAAAATACTAATGTTGAAACAGAGGTACAGGTGGTGCGTAAAACTCTTTAATTATGAATTTAAAAAAATAGACTATTGTTGTTTATTTCTAAATTAGATAATCTGTACAGTTTGTATATTATGAATCTTGCCGCTACTCCAAATAGATAACTGGTCATCAAAGTTACAGCAAACCTCAGAATTAATAATCCACCGGAAGAGTCTGCCATTTTGTACCTTGACAGATAATCGTAACACACACACACACACACACACACACGCACACACACACACACATGTGTCTGACCTTTTTACCTTGGCAATAGATACATTAACCCAAATATAAATTGCACTGCATCATACAGCTGTTATAATCAAAGGAATATTGTTTCGTGTCATGATTATCCAGTTACATGAAAAGAAAACAAACAAAATAAAATATTACCCATAATCAATATAGAGAGAAACTACTTGCATATTTGAAGTTAGTTCCTAAAAGTGTTGCTTTATTATATAAAGTGTGCTGGTGTGAGTTGGCTTTGTTTAGAAAAATGATATATGCTGATTTAATTAATATGCTATTGTAATATAACGCATGTTGGTATAAGCTCGAACTACTTTGATTTATTATGTAGGGTGTTGTAACCTGGCATTATTTTGTTAGACTAAACTCACCCACATCCACCTCCCGACCCTAGTGGAGTAATCTGTCCAGCCGCCCTGGGTAGAAATCACATTGTTTATATCGGGGTTGTTTTCCATGACGACCAGGGTCTGAAAAAGATTTTAACAAAAACAATAAGAACTGTACGATAAGACCACAATATGGCATTGTTTTCGTCCGAAATAAGAGGACTTCAGATTACCCAAGCACAAATAACAACGAACCATTCAGCAGAAAAAGAGTTTGAACAATTGACTTATATTTGATGTAAACTATGCTATACCAATATAATTTTATCAGTGTCAAGTCGTGCACCATTTCAAATAGTCATGTAGCAGTACAAAGTCAATAAACAATGACCTACTAGTAATGTACGTCAATGACTTACCCAGGCTGGTCTTTGGTAGTTAAACACGTCAACCTGCAGGACAAGTAGCTCCCCTCTAACAACCGAATAGGGAAGATTCATCCGGATAAAGAACGGCAGGAACACTTCCAGCTGAGAGGGAAAGCACCATGACAATGCAACACAAATTAAGCTATTTCAATAGCTGTTGATGAACAAAACAAACAAACTTCGATTGAAGTGTTGCACAGACGCAAGTACAATAGACTGTGTTAGATTTACTATTAAGACTTAAGTAAATTGAATTGTGTACGACAGACAATCAAGACGGTTTTAAGTTGTAATCAAAGTTGTTTTTTAAATGGGAATAAAATAATGATAATTTCAGTTGACAATTAACCCAACTGTATTAAACATATGTTTAGGTTAGAGAAGAGTTATTTTAAAAGTACAAAAAATTGGCCATCAATATATACATAAACAATTGCGTCACAAAATAAGGACGAAATATTAACTAAAAGAAGAAATCCCTACTGCAAGAATATAGTCTAAAGAATGGGTGTTTAGTGTGACACAACAAACTGAACCTACGTTGGACGGACTTGGTGATAACCCAAGACCAGTATCTTTGTTGACGGCGAAGGCGGTTGCCACCCAGGACGTGATGGTGTCGGGAACAGTCGCAGTAAGTTCTGTCTGGCCTGTTTGTCTATCAACACACATAATCATATAATGTAATGATGAACATCAATTTATCTTTTGTTTCAATATAGCGTTCCTTGTTTAATTCTATAAGTGAATGTATTATCATCTAATTAGCATCGTTTCGAGAACGGTTAACCATTTCATACTAACTTTACATACACATATCTTTCCGTGTCCGGTATATGATTTTAATTGTATCATTTATTGTAGGATGTCAGTAGATGTATATCTACCGTTCGTCAGACTTGTTGCCTCTACCTTCACCTGTTTAGTTGTTATTCTTGAATTATTCCATTTAAATGGTTTCCTCGGATAAACAATTAAATACATCGAAGTGTTCAAATAAAAACCGACTAGGGAAATATTAAAAGTTTACCAGAACGAAGAAAATGTCGATATCTGTTAATATTGGATTGAAAGGACATGCAGTTCTTCCTATATCACTGCAATAACTTACCCAGATGTGGATCATAGCGCATGGCAAAATGAATTAAATCGATTATGTGGTTCATCATAAATTCAACATGTATAATCACAACGACTTTGTTGTGGTTTATCATCCATAACTCCAATGACTTACCCAGCTGAAACACTTTCCCATATCCATGTTTCTGGGAACTTTGTCCTAACCCTTTTCACTTTAGCTAATTGTTTTGGCCTAGCTGCTTTAGAAGAGACGGCAGTGGTTCTCATCATCATCCTTCTGCCACCACCCGCTAGCATATTCATCATAGGAACAGGTCTACCAGCGTCAAACATTACTTCCCTGTGGTCCCCTAAAGCATTAAATTACGATTTCAATGAAAAATTACATACCCCAATTGAACGTTTTCCCAAAGCCATGTTTCTGGAAACTTCCTGCGAACACGCGCCGGTTTTGCCAGTTTCGATTCTTTCGGCTTGACCGCGGAATTCCTCACAGCTGGTGCCATTTGAGGTTCCATATCTACAGGCGAGTCCATCACTGCCATAGCTCCAAACGCCATCATAGGCATGTTATCATACGCTCCATCCCCTTTTAGAAAGCATTAAAACTTGCGTAGAACAAAGCATGTGCAAGTATGCATGCTAGGAATGTCTATAGGGAACTTCTAGAAATGTCTATTTAACATTTATTTGTTGAAAGTCCAATCAATAATTAAATGATTCATTGTGATATTAAATTGCCGGGAAGGAAACGTAAGTCAATACTGGTGCAACACAGACACAGTACATCATCCGCGTACAATGAGCCAACAAACCATGGAACTATAGTTAAGAAAAGCAGTGACAACACACCAAAAAAAGGCAAACAATCAAAAGCGAGACAATTGGAACCAACTAGACTGGAAACGAAAAGCCGACAAGTGTTCAGCTATTAGTGATTGTGCAACAGCACTGCCAGCACTGCCAGGAAATCTATTCAAGCAGTTATTGCGGATAACGAATATTGGATTTGTACTTATATATGTCAACGCTCAGCGCTACATCCAATGAAGCACAAATAATAATCCATAACCAACATGTAATAGACATACACTCCGCATACTCATTTCTGATTCGATTAATAAACGCGAAACACGACATAATTTGATTGATATGTTATCACGTCTCGTCACACAAGGGGCTGAAACTCTGCTTGTGCATTGTTAAAGCATGGAAGCATGCGTGGAAGGGAAAACATATAAATAACGAACAACTCGTAAACAAACATATACTGCCGACAACATAAATTGCAACGTCAATGACGAAGTGGTGTCTACGAAGACGAACAAATGCATATATACACATGGCTTCGGTTCACGTGCGGATCACGTGCAGCATTTACGTTTTCTTCCTTTTCGCGATAAATGTATTAAAGGGGTTAGCCATATAAATTCCCAGACGCACAGCTTTGGTATGTAACAACAAAGTATATAGTGTTGTTTTTATCTTCAAAATAAGTCAATAATGAGCGGTGATCATTGATCAAAATTGTTTCATAGATTTGTATAATCACAATTTTCTGGTGAATCATTTAATCACACATTGATAAGGTTTCTTGGAATATAAATCGGTTAATTTTGTATTCAGGGGCTTCATTATTCATTTCTCTACAGTGAAGATTCGATCAGTTATTTTTAAATATTTTCATTTTATATTTCCTGATAAGTGAAGAATCTGTAAGTTACGTTTAAATACATAAGTTTTAATTTTCTTGGGTGCGTCCGTTGGTCACTTATGCTTACATTGGTTTGGTTTCTTGTAGAGTAAAGCATCAGTCAGCACCTTGATTCCATTGTTCTGAAAGAAAGAAAAAACACGAAATTATAAAAGCAGACTTGTATAGAGATTATTTGTGTCGATTTATCATAATAAGAGGAAAGTAAATCAAACCCTCCACTTGATTATGCTATGATTCTTCTTTTCGCGACCGTTATGATACGGTGCCTCCAGTAGAATATAAAAATAAGATCAGCTACAAACACAACGTTATGGCAAAGTTTGGGTATAAACACCTTTGCTTAACTATTTAGGATTTTACGGCATGACTAGTGGGGTCAAGCAGACATAACACTAAACTAAAGATATGGTAACCTTTGCCTGTTCAATGTCTGATCGTAACGTACCAAGAGGTAAATCATTCTAGGTTTGATTCTAAACTGTAGTGGTCATGCCTTGTTTTCTGTTCAACTAATGAAATCATTTGAACAACCGTTCGATATTCTTACTTCGAAGACATCAGACGCATCTTGTCCACCACTGGAGACAGGCCATCTCCACATCCCGAACCAGGGAAAGCTACCCCCTCCTGCGTTATCGTACGACTGCAGTTCCTCAGTGACCTATAGAAATAGTTAACAGGCAGGTCACAAAAAAATGTTGGTTTAAATGTGATTCACGAAAAGTTCTACACCGAGTTACAAACTGTTGGGTTCTATGTGCTTGTCAGTAGACAACAACTCAGGAACAAACTTGAATTGGTTAAATCTGAGACTTTAACGTTATAGAAGCCGATCTGGTTATTATAACTTTACCTCATCCTCTGAGATATCATTGCCAGATTTTAACAGCAGTACACTTTTGTCCACAGCTAATATGTACACTTGGGAGTTAGGCGTGGCTTCGAGGTCCACACGAACAGATTCCTTCGGTTTTGCTGAATTTCTATCGAAGTTGATGGCTACCTGCAAATAAGGCATTACATGTAATATTTAATAGAATAGATGTCGACGTAATTTATCAAAGGTTTAAAATCAGGTTTCATTTTATAGCATACTTACTGGATTTTTAAAGACACCATCTACTTTAAATGTGATTCCGTCAGCGACAATTTCTCCGTCATCTCTAACGTATTGTACTATCATCCTTGCTTTTGGCGCCATATCAGCTGTGATCACCAAGGGGAATACCCCTTCAGTCTGTTGTCGCATGTCGAAAGTACCGGCTTCCAATACCATGCCTTTAGACAATATCTGAGATAGGAAATTAACGAAATTATTACCAATGAAAGTTACCACGCTAAAAACTTATGACAGGAAAAACGTGAGTGTCGTTCATTTGCTCATCTTGATAGATCAATTATTTTATGCTGTAGAAATGTTTAAAGTTTGCAGGAATCATTGCAGAAACGGAATATTTTGAATGTATTGAAATGTTTTTAACCCGTAATAGCAAGTTTATACTTCCTAAATATATTATGAAATGTAATGCAGTGCAATGCACAACATAACTACGACATCTATAAAACCAATAGAGCAGAAATCTTACCTGATATCGGACTTCTGGGACATTTTCTGTAGCTTTCATTTCAAACATCGCATTCGTTCCTGGCTGCAAATAGATATCTAGTTACAGAGATCGACTGGCGTTGGTTACATCATTATGGGAGTTCTATAGCACGTTTATACCACGTTTGAATAGCACATACTTTGATGAGGTTAAACAATAATATTGGTAAATTTCTAAATATATACATTTTTTATTATACTTTTTCGAAAATATACGACTCAAAACATTAAATTTTACTATTGTGCTTAAAAACTCACCTTCAGTTTCTCTGTTAGCAGGCTGACTTGTACATAACTCTTAGACGGTGACTCACTTAGGCTTAGGTCTTTATAATCTTTTTCCTCTTTGTACTCAGCCTATAGAAATAGACCACGTAAACATCTGACATTCAACAATTAATGTAGCAAATATTCAGATAGTCAGATCAAGCGGCTTCATTACCCTCAGTTGTTCAATTCTGTTATAGCGTTTAGACATACATGCACGATTAATCTCCAATCAGTGGAATTCTTATTGATATTTTCTTTTAATGAAATCAAAAGATGTAAGTTTTAGGAAATTTCATTTAATATATCATTTAAATTATGAAGCTAAATGCATTGACAATGTTCAATAAAACATAGAAGCTTAAGCTATAATTCAAAAAATAATAAAGCATCCTTACATTTTTATTTAAATATCAATTTATGATAACGACCCTATCGTTTTTTGTAAGAAGATTGACACTACATACAGAAGTACACAAATACGAACATAATATGATTTGGACTTAAGAAGTAAAAAAAAAAACATGGCGTATCCAATAGATTTTCTATTATACTGACCAGTCTGTTCTAATATATATATATACACTACCTATGATATTGGCTGGTTTGTCCTGTTAATATATATCTACTATGGTACTGGCCGGTTTGTTATATTTTTACATTGTATATATATATATATATATACACTACCTATGATATTGGCTGGTTTGTCCAGTTTATATATATCTACTATGGTACACTGGCCGGTTTCTATATATACAATCTACATATACTTACTATGATACTGGCCGGTTTCTATATATACAATCTACATATACTTACTATGATACTGGCCGGGTTCTATATATACAATGTACATATACTTACTATGACACTGGCCGGGTTCTATACATACAATGTACATATACTTACTATGACACTGTCCGGTTTCTATGTATACAATGTACATATACTTACTATGATACTGGCCGGGTTCTATATATACAATGTACATATACTTACTATGACACTGGCCGGTTTCTATATATACAATGTACAAATACTTACTATGACACTGACAGGTTTGTTATATATACAATGTACAAATACTTACTATGACACTGGCCGAGTTCTATATATACAATGTACATATACTTACTATGACACTGGCCGGTTTGTTATATATACAATGTACAAATACTTACTATGACACTGGCCGGTTTCTATATATACAATGTATATATACGTACTATGACACTGGCCGGTTTCTATATATACAATGTCCATATACTTCCTATGACACTGGCCGGTTTCTATATATACAATGAACATATACTTACTATGACACTGGCCGGTTTCTATATATACAATGTACATATACTTACTATGACACTGGCCGGTTTCTATCTTTACAATGTACATATACTTACTATGACACTGGCCGGTTTCTATATATACAATCTACATATACTTACTATGATACTGGCCGGTTTCTATATATACAATCTACATATACTTACTATGATACTGGCCGGTTTCTATATATACAATCTACATATACTTACTATGATACTGGCCGGGTTCTATATATACAATGTACATATACTTACTATGACACTGGCCGGTTTCTATATATACAATGTACATATACTTACTATGATACTGGCGGATGTGGCGTTTTCAGGTACCATGATATCAAAGTGAATGAGTCCATCAGCAGGAACGTCGAAGTAACGCGGCTCTTCATGAACCGTCTTAAACCGCGGATAAATATGACGTTCGAAGGGTGGCCATACTTCCATAATCCGGGGTACAAGGGTATCATTCATAAGTTCCAGTCCCGAGGGAAAGGTAGAGTTCAACGAGTCTGTGCCGTTTATGTCTATGTCAATGGGAAGTGTAGGTGGTGGCGGGGGTGGCGGGGTTGGAGTAGTCGTCGGAGCGGGCGTAGTCGTTTCCGTCGGAAGCGGTAATTGGTAGTTGACTGATACATTAACACGTGCTAATGTATTAGGAATAGGGCTGTCGTCTTTCTGTGTTACTCGTACCTATTATAGAAAACAATGACATGAAATTTCAGATATAGAAATTTTAAAAACATACTTGAAAATGATATATATATATAAAAGTACATAGCGTCATAAATCAGGTGAAACAAAATGACAGAACAAACAGAAATGTATATGTATACATTATGAATACAAATATGAATTCAATGAAACAGATTTTAGCTGAAATCTTTACTCACAATTGCCGTGTACTTCAGTCCTGGTTTGAATGTACTGGGCAGAGATTCAGCAAACTTGATTTTGTCTGGACTATTGTAAAACATGATTTCCTCGCTGTCATTCATCCTTAAGCCAGTAATACCCTCAGTAACATTAGCCTGCACGACAAACTCTGTCCACGCCAAACTCGAATCGATCTTACGGATATCATTCAGAGATATTTTCGTTTCGTAATCGCCATTTATCTGAAATACAATTTTGAAAATATTTTATCACTATTCATTCTTTTATATCCGAATTCTAACACAAAAATACCAAAATAGGTCTCAAGTCAAATATAAAATGTTACTGGGGCGGCGTCACTTTTTATAACATTTACTGCAGTAACAAGTAATCATCAGAGGTTGATATCTGCATGATCAATAGTATGTCATACATGATCAATAGTATGGCATACCTGATTAATGGTATGGCATACCTGATCAATAGTATGGCACACATGATCAATAGTATGGCATACAAGATCAATAGTATGGCATACCTGATCAATAGTATGGCACACATGATCAATAGTATGGCATACCTGATTAATGGTATGGCATACCTGATCAATAGTATGGCATACAAGATCAATAGTATGGCATACAAGATCAATAGTATGGCACACATGATCAATAGTATGGCATACAAGATCAATAGTATGGCATACATGATCAATATTTTGACTTACAATGTTTTAGTTGAAATAGGTGGCGGGAACCTTCAACGGGAGGGTTGCCTTTGTATCCCAATCGGCACTTACTGTAAACCAGTTTTGTCAATATGAGTTTAATGTCCATTCCTTTAAACTTTACATATACAAATATGTGTAAGGAAAGGGAAGAAGATGGTTATTCTAGTTTCTCCTTGATACTCTAGAATTTGAGATTTTAATCCACATACTCTATTACATACAATTTCTTCCCCACTCATCACGTTAACATGTCGACTTGAATTGATTCCTGATTGAAACCCTGCTCTAAGCTTCTTGATATTACGCCCTGGACAGGATCAAATCTTCACTGCCGACATATCACCGTCCCCGTCACACCCTGAACTAAATCTAAGGATTTTCGATGTCTACACTTGTAATGAAGGGGAAATGGTTGCTCTTTCATAATAAGGATGTTTTTGACTCACACAAAATAATATCACAGTGTCGACACACGAGGACAGCTGATTTTAAAACAAATGAGACGAAAATACTAGAAACAAAGAAGATACCAAAGGCAATGGTAAGACATCCTTATGTGGTCGAAAAATATGTGTTCCTGAAAAATGAAATATTTCCGGCCCATATTTGTCAAGTATTTTTTTATTATGATGCAGGTAGAGAGGAGGTCTGTGATGTCGAAGTTTTCCAATACGGATTGCCTAACCTTGAAATGACGGTCAATGTCGGATTTTTCCTGTACGGATTGCCTAACCTTGAAATGACGGTCAATGTCGGAGTTTCCCTGTACGGATTGACTTACCTTGAAATGACGTTCAACACTTTCTACGTAGTCTTTACTTCTCTGTAGCCACCAGCTGGTATATTTCCTTTTTAATCGGAATACACCGGAACCCCTTACTGGTTTTCCAAACGTGTACCTTCAACGAGTATAGGATAATTAACATATATCTGTATGAAATGTGTATATGTCCATTATCAGGGTGTAATTGTTATTAGCATATACGTACAATACCAGACGTAATAGGTATAATTAAGATATGGCCATTGTTTGTTAAATTGTGAAAAAAAGTCCACATAATAACACAATGCCAACGAATAAGTACATAACATCAAAATAAAATATAAACGATGAAACAACTTACAGAACCTGACTTATATATAAATATGATATATTATAAAATGTTCAATTTAGATCTATAAGCAATGTTTTGATAAATTTTCCATCCATGAATTTATATAGGTACATTAATAGAAATATACATTAATACGTTTATAATAGTGTAACGTTTATATTACACAGCAGCGTCTGAACAAGGCACACAATTAATAACACGTTGTACAACGTGCATATTGTAGAGTATTGAACATAGATGGCGTTGGTTGTTTTTTATAAAAAAAAAAATGTATTCAAGTTCATAACAAGAAAGAGGAAATGAAATTGACACTAAAAATGACTTTCATTTGATTAAAAACGAATACAGAACTATGAGGAAATTGCGAATTATGCATAGTGTCTTTCAATATAATGAAGATATTTTCTAGTTTTCCTCTACTAGAACACTGAGTGTACATACATTGCAGATATTTTCACGGTGAAAGATTCGTCTTTTGTCACACCAAATGGAGGGAGAATAACCTTGACCTCAAACTTTGGTAACACTGTAAAAAATAAATGTATTGTATTACCGCACTATATAACAGCAGTAACAAAATAGATATTACCAATATCTCCTACTATCACATAAACAGGTAGGTATACTTACCAAATAGTTCTCACTAACATATAAACAAATAGGTATACTTACCACATATATCTTACTATCATATATACAGGTAGGTATACTTACCACATATATCTTATTATCATATATACAGGAAGGTTTACCAACCAAATGTTTCTTACTATCATATATACAGGAAAGTTTACCAATCAAATATCTCTTACTATCATATATACAGGAAGGTTTTCCAATTAAATATATCTTACTATCATATATATAGGAAGGTTTATCAACCAAATATATCTTACTATCATATATACAGGAAGGTTTACCAACCAAATATATCTTACTATCATATTTACAGGAAGGTTTACCAACCAAATATATCTTACTATCATATATTCAGAAAGGTTTACCAACCAAATGTCCCTTTCTTTCATACAGAAAGACGTATGTCTTACAATACCTCTGACACTTATTATCACTATCAGTGTTATAAACGGATTATCTTTTAAATCAGAAAATAAATATTTGATAATATCTAGCAAACTGTACACAGAATACCTACCATATTCAGCAACTGTAAATGTCTTTTCCCTGCTTCCAACCTTAAATTATATCAATTGTTTTTAACTTAATACTTGATCAAATAGATGTGACTTTTACTCTTGCTTTGTCTTTTTGCCTTTTTGTCCATCAAGAAAGCGATTAAACAAAAGATGATCTTTTTAATGTGAGAGAAATATCACAGCTTACCGTAATAATGACTTATATGGCAATAACTATATACATAAGGTTAAGCAGCACTTATTTTAAAAATTGTTAATCAATGCAAAAAGGTAAACAAATTAACCATTTTGCTGTATAATGTCGCCATTTTAACCATTTAGAACACAAAAAAGTTCCAATATGTACAACTTTGGGCTGCAACGCAATCATACATATAGTTTATCTATTTTTATACCAGAGCTTCATGTACACCACAGAATATAATACAGTCACAAAAAAAAAAAAAAACAGTTGTTAGTTAAATAGTTGTGTTCAACCAGTATTCTGTATGCATGTAAATCAGTGCTTAAATTCAATGTCTCTATCCTGGAGTTACCAAAATCGCTTCTGGTAAAACAAATAAATATTGTCGGAGTATGGGGCAATAATATCGTAAATGAATGGTTTATTTTAGAAGTTTATGAATCGTTGAAGCAAAATGTAATCAATAAAAAGCCACCATAACTTACATTCCTATTCCTAACTTTGATAAGCTAAATTTGCATTCAAAAAGCGCGAACTTTTCAATATACTGATTTAACCAATTACACTGATCACTTGAATTACCTCCAGATCTAGTAAATAGGAAGTCGATAATGATGTATGTAATTAAATTTTATCATAATCTTTTTATTTCCATAAGTGAACTTACTTACATCATAGGGATCGGTACAGTAGCATACCCTCTACGTAAGAGGATTTTCATTCGACATACCTACTCATACACAATAGTTGTGGAATCGTGCATTGTCTTGTATTAGTATAAGTAAGTGGTAAGTTAATATTGGTACCTGGGTGACCTTGAAGAATGATTGACAGTAAGATAACACTGACCCCTTGATTGACCTTGATCATCCAGTCTCCAAGCACAGGATGGTCTGACATCACCATGGACTCTGTGATGACGCCACTAGGGTCGCGTAAGCCCTTCCACTGCTGAATCTTGTTTTTCTTAGGGTCCTGTAACACCGAACATCATTTACTATAAATCATATGATAATAAAGTAATGTTGCTGGACACAGATGAACTTATAGTCAATCTGTTATCTAACACAAAATATGTGTGAGAAGGATTGCAAGAACCGTTTATGTATTCTCAACGAAAGAACACAGCAATGCGGTCAGTGTTACTCTGTACTTAGTAGATTGATATTTTTTCCGGCGATAATTTGTTCCCTAATCCATTTAGCATAGATCAATTAAACTTGTAAAGTTTACACATTTTTGTCACGAATATAAGGGTTTGCATAATTTTAATGAGCTAATTTTCGAAGGTGCAACAGAGATGAACGAAAGAAATGAAGATTTTGCGTACACAAATAATACTTACGAAAATTGAAACATCTATGGGTTTGTCTAATAGTGTAAGATCGGGTAGCATCCCGAAAATTCGAAATCGCACTGGAAAAAAAGATGAAAGCAACAAAATCAAAACCATGCCTGATTTTCAGATGCAAAAAGTATAATTAATACATAGTTATATCAAAACGTGTATGTTAAACATCCAACGTTATGCCATATCGATGAAGAAGAATGAAACGGTTTTTTATTGAGAAATATGATTAACCATGGTCTTTACTCTTTATGTGAAGACATGGAAGAAAAAACCCAATACGGAGGGGGACCCACATAATCGCTATCTTATGACATGCAACGGGGTACAGCAGACCTTTGCTATCTTCGCACACAGGTACATTAATTGGACCTAGTATTGTGAGTTGTGTTTACGGGAACAGTAACTGTAGATTTTCCTTTCGATTATTACATTGATATAATCTTGTTTTGAGTATAACATTAATAAAAGTGGGTTTTTTTGTGTGATAGTAATAGAGTATCATTTTGAGTGTGATATAGGTAGAATGGCGTTTTAAATATTATATTCATAGAATCCGGTTTTGAGTGTTATTTAGGTAGAATGGCGTTTTTAATATTATATTCATAGAATCTGGTATTTCCTTTCATTTCAGTAAATTTTATTAAAAAATCAAAAGGATTGGACAACAGGCTATGCCTATATAAGTCCTCTCCTAGCTAGACTTACAAACAAATATAAACTATATATAGAAAGGAAGAGAGAGAAATGGTACATGAAGTAGTAACAGAAATAGTGATTCGAGGGGAGTAACTCCCACAGAAGTTATAAATAAATAAATAAATAAGCCTCATTTATTGAGACCAAGGATCCCCCAGTGTTAGACAGCAAGAGATCTATAAGCTGCTACGGATTCTGACCAAAGAATCTGGTATTGAGTGTTATAAAGGTAGAATGTCGTTTTTAATTCTATATTCATAGAATCTGGTTTAAGCGTTATAAGGATAATCTGTGATATAAGGGGCAGTGATTATAACATGACCTCTAGTCTTTAATGGAGACTAAGTAAATGTGTCCTGTATGATACCGATTTAGTTAACAAGTATTAGTTATACCTCCTGAAGACACGTATATGTAACAAACTGATCAGTGATTGATTATGCATAGCATGATAGATTTATGACAGCTGCGGGTTTTTTTCTGCCGTAATCAATATCTGACTGATGTGACAGATAACCTGCCTACCTGTACGTGAGGTGGTTTATCATAGCCCTGAGCTAGATATATCACGGGTTCAACACTGCCTGTCATAGTGGTGTAGATTTTGTAGAGATGGGCCACCTCTCTAACGTAATTTCCATAGCTAATTGATATGCCTGACATACACATACCATGCTAAGACAGCACGTGTTCTAATTATACTTTACCGGAAACAATGGTGACTCTGCGTATTCCATTGTATCTTTGGTATAAGTCTGCCAGACCATGTTAAGATTATGTATAAACATTTTTTTAAAGTATTTTGATTTAGTATGTACAATGTAACATATACACCGGCGGGGTGTAAGAGAGGATTCTGTGGTGTATTATCACTACCTGGAATTGTATTATTTTATAACTCGTTAAGTTTCCTATTTTGCTTCAATTATGACAAGTAATTAAAACATATTTCGGTTCATTGCGACATGACAAAATTGGAACAAACTCGAAAAGGCTTTAAGCAAAGGTTACATGGTAATCACCACATTTGAATAAAAACAAATTGTTCAGGAGTAAGTTAACATTCGACATTCTCAATCAAAAGGATTTGGCAAAATACTAACAAATTTAAAAACAAAAACCATAACTACTTACCTGTCTGTCCAGGTTTGTACATTGCTCTGTCGGTTTGAACAAGAATGGACGAACTCTTTTTATCAAATTTAAGTTCCGTCCAATTCGCGAATGTGAGTCCGCCAGTTCCCTCAACTTTCATGGCATAACTTCCTGCCATCAGATGACTAGGCACACGGATGTCTATCAGGGTAGACACGCCTTAGATAACAAAAGCAATATATATAGCAATACGTTAACATCACCAATCCCGTGACCTATCCCAAAAAACCAGAAACAGTACATTTAGCGTTACAACAGTGAAGGACAAAAATAAAGAATGAAATCAACCAACAATGATAAACATTGCCAAAATTCAACACATCAAAGCACAAGGAACGACACATAGCTAAACATTAACACACAATGATAAACATAGCCAAACATCAAAACACAAGGACGGACACATAGCTAAAACCAACAAACAAGGAAAGCCACATAACCAACAATCAATACACAAGGATGGACACAAAGCTAAATATCAACACACAAGGATATACACCAAGCTAAAAATCAACACACAAGGATAGACACAAAGCTAGCTGAAATTCAACCCACACAAGGATGGACACAAAGCTAAAAAATCAACACCCAAGGATAGACACAAAGCTAGCTGAAATTCAACGCACACAAGGATGGACACAAAGCTAAAAAATCAACACATAAGGATAGACACAAAGCTAGCTGAAATTCAACACAAACAAGGATGGACACAAAGCTAAAAAATCAACACATAAGGATAGACACAAAGCTAGCTGAAATTCAACACACTCAAGGATGGACACAAAGCTAAAAAATCAACACATAAGGATAGACACAAAGCTAGCTGAAATTCAACACGCACAAGGATGGACACAAAGCTAAAAAATCAACACACAAGGATAGACACAAAGCAAACTGAAATTCAACACACACAAGGATGGACACAAAGATAAAAAATCAACACACAAGGATAGACACAAAGCGAGCTGAAATTCAACACACACAAGGATGGACACAAAGCAAAAAAATAAACACACAAGGATAGACACATAGCTAGTTGAAATTCAACACACACAAGGATGGACACAAAGATAAAAAATCAACACACAAGGATAGACACAAAGCGAGCTGAAATTCAACACACACAAGGATGGACACAAAGCTAAAAAATAAACACACAAGGATAGACACATAGCTAGTTGAAATTCAACACACACAAGGATGGACACAAAGCCAACAATCAACCCCACAATGATGGAGAGATAGCTCAAAATCAACACACAATGATAAACATAGCCCAACATCAAAACACAAGGATTGACACATAGCTAAAATCATCACACAAGGACAGACACATAGCTAAAAATCAACACACAAGGATGGACAATTAGCCAATGATCAACACAAGGATGGACAATTAGCCAATGATCAACACACAAGGATGGACACATAACCAATGATCAACACACAAGGATGGACACATAACCAATGAACAACACACAAGGATGGACACATAACCAATGATCAACACACAAGGATGGACACATAACCAATGATCAACACACAAGGATGGACACATAACCAATGATCAACACACAAGGATGGACACATAACCAATGATCAACACACAAGGATGGACACATAACCAATGATCAACACACAAGGATGGACACATAACCAATGATCAACACACAAGGATGGACACATAACCAATGATCAACACACAAGGATGGACACATAACCAATGATCAACACACAAGGATGGACACATAACCAATGATCAACACACAAGGATGGACACATAACCAATGATCAACACACAAGGATGGACACATAACCAATGATCAACACACAAGGATGGACACATAACCAATGATCAACACACAAGGATGGACACATAACCAATGATCAACACACAAGGATGGACACATAACCAATGATCAACACACAAGGATGGACACATAACCAATGATCAACACACAAGGATGGACACATAACCAATGATCAACACACAAGGATGGACACATAACCAATGATCAACACACAAGGATGGACACATAACCAATGATCAACACACAAGGATGGACACATAACCAATGATCAACACACAAGGATGGACACATAGCCAATGATCAACACACAAGGATGGACACATAGCCAATGATCAACACACAAGGATGGACACATAACCAATGATCAACACACAAGGATGGACAATTAGCCAATGATCAACACACAAAGATGGGCACATAGCCAATGATCAATACACAAGGATGGACACATAACCAATGATCAACACACAAGGATGGACAAATAGCCAATGATCAACACACAGGGATGGCCACATAACCAATGATCAACACGCAAGGATGGCCACATAACCAATGATCAACACACTAGCCAATGATCAACACACAAAGATGGACACATAGCCAATGATCAACACACACGGATGGACACATAACCAATGATCAACACACAAGGATGGACACATAACCAATGATAACCACACAAGGATTGGCACATAGCCAATGATAACCACACAAGGATTGGCACATAGCCAATGATCAACACACAAGGATGGCCACATAACCAATGATCAACACACAAGGATGGACACATAGCCAATGTTCAACACACAAGGATGGACGCATAACCAATGATCAACACAAAGGATGGACACAAAGCTAAAAATCAACACACAAGGATAGACACAAAGCTAGCTGAAATTCAACACACACAAGGATGGACACCTAGCCAATGATCAACACACGAGGATGGACACATAGCCAATAATCAACACACAAGGATGGATACATAGCCAATGATCAACACAAAAGGATGGCCACATAACCAATGACCAACACACAAGGTTGGACACATAACCAATGTTCACCACACAAGGATGGACACATACCCAATGATCAACACACAAGCATGGACACATAGCCAATTATGAACACACAAGGATGGACACAGACCCAATGATCAACACACAAGAATGGACACATAGCCAATGATAACCACACAAGGTTTGGCACTTAGCCAATGATAACCCCACAAGGTTTGGCACATAGCCAATTATCAACACGCAAGGATGGACACATAGCCGATGATCAACACACAAGGATCGACACATAACCAATGATCACCCCACAAGGATGGACACATAGCCACTGATCAACACACAAGGATGGTCACATAACCAATGATCAACCCACAAGGATGGACACAAAGCCAATGATCAACACACAAAGATGGACACATAGCCAATGCTCAACACACAAGGATGGACGCATAACCAATGATCAACACGCAAGGATGGACACATAGCCGATGATCAACACACAAGGATTGACACATAACCAATGATCACCCCACAAGGATGGACACATAATCAATTATCAACACACAAGGCTGGACACATAGCCAATGATAAACACACAAGGATGGACACTTACCCAATGATCAACACACAAGAATGGACACATAGCCAATGAGCAACACACAAGGAGGGACACATAACCAATGATCACCCCACAAGGATGGACACATAGCACACAAGGATGGACACAAAACCAATGATCAACACACAGGGATGGACACATAACCAATCATCAACACACAAGGATGGCACATAACCAATGTTCAACACACAAGGACGGACACATAACCAATGATCAACACACAAGGATGGACACATAACCAATGTTCAACACACAAGGATGGACACAAAGACGTCAATGCAAAAAGAAATGACATACACAAGGAAGGCTCACGGTCCCAAATTCAAGACCAGAAGGACATTTCATACATGGAAATGGTTCTTCAGGAGAGAATGTAGGCTTAGAATGAGCTATTTGTAGATTTATGAGATTTTGACTACAGTTTCCTGAAATGTTGTGTTCACATTGGAGCTAATGGTAACATAGCCATTGGGATGATTAAAATAGTATGGTGCTCACCATAGGGAAGGACAGTTATTAATATGGACTTATGTTTAATTTAAACACATTTGTGTTAAAATATTGATGTTATTTTAGCAATTAGATATAAAACTTTTAAAAAAAACTTTATATTATGATCCCATGATTGTGATAAAATGCTTATACATTAATAAACACAGGAATACAATAAACGCATACAGACTAAACAAGTCGCTAATGCAGAAAGCATAGTTCCACAATTTACCGTTTTTGTCTGGATCGTTTGGTGGCAGGATTGTTTTTGAGCTCTGTGCTACCGTCGAGTTGTTGTCGTCACTCCTCTGAAGCGTGACGGTGACGTCGACTGGACCTTCTGCCTTGAGTATGTGAACATAGACCCTGGTATCAAGGTTGGGGCGGATAGTTTCTGGCATCGTGACGATGTAGGAACTGTTGGGCGGGAAAACATGGTTACAACAGAGGACAAATCAGTTTCCATCTTATAAGGTTTTGTTATGAAAAAAAAGACTTGATGGAAGTAATATTTGTTATAGAGTGAGCACATCAATGAGAGTCAAATAATTTAAACGTTCAATAACGTAACATTACTGTACTATGGTTTGTTGTAAAAGGGGTGTATGTCGGATACAATAAAGAAGGTGTCTACATGTTTACAACTAAAGATGCATTTGTATATGTAAAACTATTCAAAGATACCTTCAATATAATTTTATTTTAAAAGTACGAGTCGTGCTTGAATAGAAACATCGTGCAATGTTAGGATAATTAGAAATGTTTCACGACAAAAAGAGGACACACTCCATAACATGTGTATAGTTATATTATGGTGACTGGGGAGTAGATGTACTACTAGTTTGTGTCGTCACCGAGAGTAACCGGCTACTTTGCTTCCGTATCTAATAACATGTTTAATAGGTTCAATCACCTGTGTACGTCCTCTGTTCATCTTCTAGCATTGTTATATTGGTATAGCAGTACAGGCAAATATGGATATGAAGATATTCACTGGATATTTATTTCTTCAAAGAAATCAGAAGGAAAGAAGCAATACCGAAGGTGCATATAGTGTGAACGTTTCAAAGAAATCCGATGATATTTGTATAATTTTTAAATGCTTGTAAAATTGACGAGTCCAAGGACCTAAATTCTCGTACAGAGATATGTTTCATTATGATCAATAGAAGTAAGTAGGAATAGCAAAACGTAGTATTTTTTTTCTTCAGAAAGGTTTGAAAATAAACCCGCTAACTTACTGTTACCAGATGGAGATGGGCGTTTCTAGATATTAACATTTCTTAGGCAAGATGATAATTATACGAATAGTTAATGCACTCAGTGATGCAAATGAAACGTAACATATTAACACACAGATAAGACCAATTATCAGAGAAAAAGTACATTATAGGTAGATCTTAATTAGGTCTAAAAATGTGATTAATAAATTACAACTTTAAGATAAATGGGGACAGAATTTAAATGAGTTTACCTTTAGAAGACGAATAAACGACATAGAATTGATATCAATCGTCCTTCTCCAAAAGTACTGTTACCTTATAACAAATGAACTTACAGAAGTCATAACATATATTTTGTTAGCGCCACTCTGATATGTAAACGAGGAAAACGTGCGGACATGAATGGCTGATTGCGAAAAGAAGGTGTGGACATAAATGACTAAGTACGAGAAGAACGTGCGGACATAAATGGCTGAGTACGAGAAGAACGTGTGGACATAAATGGCTGAGTACGAGAAGAACGTGCGGACATAAATGACTGAGGACGAGAAGAACGTGCTGACATAAATAGCTGAGGACAAGAAGAACGTGCGGATCTAAATGGCTGAGGACGAGAAGAACGTGTGGACATAAATGGCTGATTACGAAAGGAACGTGCGGACATAAATGGCTGATTACGAGAAGAATTTGCGGACGTGCGTGTCATTGCACCTGAACGATCTGGTGATTGATACAGTATGTTATAAATGAATTACACTGCTCTATACAACTATTTCGTCACTCTAGGACTCATCGGTGAAGCTGAAGGCCAAACAGGTATAAATCCCACTGGTTTAAACTACTGTTGAAATTAGAATCAAATACATTAAGATGCTGTTGATTTCTGTCACACATTAAAATATAAAAGACTTCACATGATGAAGCTGACTCTGCCATTCGCTACATTGGTTTAGAAAACCATGATTAAACTTGTTGAAAATGAAGGAATAAATTTATAATCATAACACATATATATAAAAAAGAAACTTATGCGGATTAAAGGGAAGAATGTCTGCTGTAAGAGTACCGTTTGTGAGGGAGGGGCAGTGTTCCTTAAACTGCGCCTTCCATATACATGTTTAGGGATTAGCTTAAGCCTACATATAAAATAACAATAATTATTCAACCTGTACATCTAAAGTTAACACCACAATTGACACTTGTCGGGGTTCATTTAGTTAGGGAATGGCTCGAATACAAGTATAAAAACGATTACACTGTTGTTTACGGTTCTTTATCAAGCATAGATACGGTTATCAAGTATAAATACGGTAAAACCGAGTCTGTTTTCGGCAGGATATAAAACGTATTATGCAGAGAATTCACGTTAACTTTGCTTGGCAGACTTGACATATCTCTTCTTGCCGACGTGATAATGGCTGAAATATGTCCTCATTTGTAGCTCTCTGCTGTCACAACAAGACTGATGACCATGCCAGCTTAAAACACTCTTATTCTCCATCTAAGGGACGGGCAAAGCTATGTCTATGCAGTGGTGTGTATACTATGGACACGATGTGTTCGTGTGTTTTTATTATATCATATAAAACGAACTATTTTTTTTGTTAAAAATAAATGCACAAAAATAAGTATCTTATGGTATTATTGTTGTTTTTTTGCGTAATTCCACTTATGTAAATCACCTGTTTAGCATACCGTGTCACCGGAACCATAAAAAGATGACACCATGTAGGTTTTGTGACTTACAAAGCTCAGTTATATCAAATTAAAAGGTTCGTCTAGTGGGAAGTTTGAGTGTTTTTGTCTCGTTACTTTGTTAAGATGTGACTCCCTTGGTCATTACGTCCCATTCATCTCCGGTTTTACAAGGTCTGTGAACACAGGCAACCTTTTATAAAATGACACATCTTTATACAGGTTATACCTGGGCTTTGATACTATGTAGTCTTTCATGAAAACGACATTTCTTTACAAAGTTTAAACTAGCTTGGTAGTCTTTCTTTTTAGAATTTTGTCTTACAACAAAGTCGCTGCGCCTCATTCATTAAATCCTTAGCGGTTCTTGATTAATAAACGAGCTTTAAACATGTCTAGGTAGTGAACCATCACGGCTTACGTCATTTACATACCGCATTCTGTTTAAAGTGTATATCACCTTATGAATTTAAAATAAAATCGTCTTTTCTTTTTTCAATCCGTATTCGTATAATATAAGCCTACTTACTATAAGAATCTGTTAAGTATTGGTATGTACGTAGTTCTGGGCCAGCGAGTGTGGACGTGGGCAAATGGGGAGATTAATGGATGTTAAACTGTTGTTTACTTATTAAGTTAAAGCAGTTTGAGTGATAAAGAGGTTTTGTTTTAACCTTATCTCTACATCTCTCTATGTGTATTGTAAATAACATTAATACTTATGTAAGACATGACCACAATGTCGGGTTATCGACATAACACTGTCAAGACAATGAAAATAAAAGTGACATAACAATAAAACATCACTGTGTAAATACAATACAAATATATGATTATATAAGTAGTTCATTATAGATTAGCATACTAGACAGCTTAATGGTTAGATTATAATTTAGTATTTACTTACTTCAAAGCAGAACACAGTGTGAGGGTGGCCACGCCAACCAGTAGACCGAACATGGATGTACCCATGTCGGGTGGAATTCTACAACAGAAGGAACATAAAATAAGTATGTTGATGGGTATGTATGTATCCACGAAATAGTTGACCTCCTGTATCCCACTGCATGATCGAATGTGGCGACAGATATAACGCGTCATTCACAATTATTTCTGTTTTGTTTTCTATGTACTTTGATACTTGACACAGAAGACTTTAATATAAATCTGACTAAGCATTGTAACACATCAATATCTCCCTTGCAATTTAGGGTTGTTTTCTGTATTGTCTACGCTCCGTGTCTAAGATATATTTCAATTCGTTTGCTCTATGAAATGGTCCTTTTGTTTCCTCATTGTTTGTGAACAACGCCGCCATGTGACCTTTAGATGTCCGCATAATCAATGGACACCACCGCCATGTGACCTTTAGATGTCCGCATAATCAATGGACACCACCACCATGTGACTTTGAGACGGACCCATTATCAATGGACACCACCACCATATGACTTTGAGATGGCCCCATTATCAGTGGAAACCGCCGCCATATGACTTTGAGATATTCTCATTATCAATTGACACCGCCGCCATAAACAAAAATTAACAAAACATATTTGAATTAATTGTATTTATATCACAGACAGTGGCTAAGTGGCTGTATATTTACTGTATCACAAGAATAGAAAGTTCGGATAACAATGCTGCACAACCTCTCATAACGTCTTGATCACAGAGCGTGTACATAGAATAACATGCAATAAAAATTGCCGTTGTATATTTTTCACCTTTCACTTATTCTACTTGTATTTAATTTATGTATGTACCTTACGGAAGAGAATCTGATCTTTATTATTTCCTTAAGTTCAGCTTGGGCGGATTTAATAAACCATTAATGTATTCCTATTCAATATATACTGTCAAAGCCCATACCACAGTCGTATATAGCACCATTTGCAGATGTCAGGAGATATTGGTTTTATACACCGCGTAGTAACGAACATACTAGGTATTCGTGGTTGTACCGTTGTGTATTGCATCACTGCGTAGAGACAACTAACAGTGTCATTACTATACGAACAGCTGGTGGTAGTTGTACTAATAAATAGGTATTACTGAGCTGATTTGTCTATCTTACAAACGTAATCAGATACAAAAACATGACTTTTATCGTATTTATAAACATCTTCCAATTTCTGAAAGGTATGGTAAATGTTACGACAGGCTTCCTTGGACTTTCTTTATCGCACAACATTGACATTCCAACAGTTTGCTCACCTTAAGCACTTGTTTTATCAAAACAGACATGTTCATTTCACTCATTAAATTAAAAAAAAAATATTCAATAACGGTCTGTTTATATTTTAAGATAATTAGAATAACACTAATAAAACAAATCAACGTTAAAATAAGACACAGCTAGACGAGAAACAACCCCAGGTTCAAATAAGGCTACAAGTAGCAGAAAAACAACTAAACGTTGAAATAAGGCACAACTAGACGAAAAACAACTCAACGTTCAAATAAGGCAAACACGTTTAAATAAGGCTAAAAGTAACTGAAAAACAACTTAACATTCAAATAAGGCACAGGTAACCAAGAAACAAATCAATGTTCAAGTAGGGCACAAGAAGCTGAGAAACAGCAACGCAATTATCTGTTCTCAGGCAAAAGTATTAGAGAAGGAAGGTACATAGGTAGCGTGTCAAGAGTAAAAACAAACTCTCTGATATAACACAAGTAGCTGTGAAGCAGGGTGCTAGAGTACAGGTCCGAAGTACATCTCAATAAACTGGGTATCCCTATAGCATATACCATAATCTATTTAGTATTGATTCTGAACCCCATATACTGTCTTGTTAGATCATATCTACACTCAAATACAGGAATCACGGGGTTGACCATATCTCGACATGGAATTATGACATACGAATACAACCGTCGATTACATATTTAATGCATTTTTTTAGCACTGATGTTCTTTCTTTTCGTATTTGTGAATTCTTTTTAGAAGGTATTCATTGAAGGTTAAGAATTAGATATGGCCGAAAATATTCGAGGACATATCTTTCATAAATATACAGTATCAAGATTATTTATACAGTGGTGGTTTACTTGACGAAGCATTTTTATTTTTGGAAATACTTTGAGATTATCAAAATGTAATGTCCTGATGTTAATGGTTCAATTGACCCCTTTCTGACAACTATCAAACGTCAAATGTCAAAACTGGTTCACTTTGATCTAAATAGCAATCCACATAACACATGTTTAGTCAGTTACTTATTCTTTGCGTATCGTCACCTTTCAGGAACTCACATAGTTATGAAAAAAAATGGTTTTCTCTTATACACAGATAATGTGAGTTCCGTATGGAAAATATATTTCATATGAATGTTATATAAAGACAGCTTCATTTTACTGAGACTCCTCACAAAATCGGTTATAATGGAAATGACATGTAGAGATGAATATTAGCGTGTCAAGTCAAAGTAGCTGTAAGTAAACAAATGAGTACAACACTGTATGTATAGTACCAAATTGTTAACTCATACACCCGTGAAATTTCATAATAAACTATTCCAACCTCTATATTGGAAAAGTTCAAATGTGCCTTAATGGATGAATGAGCTAATGATAACGTAAAAAAAATGATCCCAAATCAATATGAAAGTTACACAAAGGATCTTAGGATAAAAAAAAAAAGAGAATAAAGAAACAGTATGAGCTTTTTCATCTGTATTTCAAAGATCAGTCATATTGGTATATTTTATCATGATCAATTAGGCAAAGGAAAGTTTAAGCTTATGTCTCAGATCATTTTACCTAGTTACTTGTTTTCCTTCAATATGTTAGTAAATTAATCAGTAAACTTTAACTCTAGATTCTCTACTTTACACAGGTAAACTAAGACGTTTAGTGTGTTTTCCTTACATACAAAATTACCGTACATGTTATACAGTTTGACAACATATGTGGCACCTTACCAGTATATGCTGTCAACTTCTCACGGCGTCAATTAATTACCATGCGTGGTGTCCGAAAGCAAACAGAATATGTCTGACAACCATATAAGGTAAGTTAGTAAGTCATAATGCAGTAAGTTACAACATTTGATGTATGTTAATTATATCAACATTTTAGAGCCTTACCGATCATAAATATGACGTTCCTTTAACAAACCAGAAATAGCATACCTATACAACACTTACATTGACATGAATTGTCATAATCGTGAAAGTTGACAAAAATACGTCAAAATCGATAGCTACATCAAGTGAAAAGAATAAGATTACAGGAAAGATATCAGGAACCCATATAAAAGGGTGTGAACATTTCAGATTATCTTACCTTTGAAAAGTCAATGCATTATCATTTTCACCTGGCTGGCTTTTGCAATTACAAGCACAAAATGAATAGTTTTATCTAAAGCACATTTAGATCACATGTCACTTTGTGTCAGTTATACAGTTCACTGTTATTATACATGCAAACAAATAATGAGAAGGTATACTCTTTTTATGAAATTAAAATTAACCTATACATAAAGAACATGTAAGAAGGTAGGCATTAAGGTACTTGATGATATGGTAGGTCCCCTTTGTTCGACTATTGTACATAATAAACTTGTTCAGAAGGTAAGCCATCTTTGTTAGATTATCGTACATTAAGATACTTGATGATAAGGTAGGCCCCCTTTGTTCGACTATTGTTCATAATAAACTTGTTCAGAAGGTAAACAATCTTTGTTAGATTATTGTACATTAAGATACTTAGTGATAAGGTAGGCCCCCTTTGTTCGACTATTGTACATAATAAATTTGTACAGAAGGTAAGCCCTCTTTGATTAGAGTATTTTACTTTATAAACTTGTTGAGAATGTAGGCCATTGTTGTACATACTACACCTAGTGATACGGTAGACGCTTTATATTTAATTATCATATATCATGTGTGAGAGGGTAGGCTCAGCATACTGTAATCAAGTGTTAGTGAGTCGGCAGAATTGGGATAATATAATGCCTTGTAGGCTTGGTATCAGATGGAAGGTCGGCTGGAATGATGTATAGTGAACTTTGTCTTAATGAGACAGTAGACTGATTGATACATTGGTAACTTGGTATAAGTGAGAAAGTAGGCTGAAATGAATTATTGTAAATGTTCGACGGTAGGCTGATTAATACATTGTGGACTTGGTATATATGAGAAAGTAGGCTGAAATGATATATCGTAAATGTTTGACAGTAGGGTGATTAATACATTGTTAACTTGGTATAAGTAAGGAAGTAGGCTGAAATGATATATTATAAATGTTTGAAAGTAGGCTGATTAATACATTGTTAACTTGGTATACGTGAGAAAGTAGGCTGAAATGATATATTGTAAATGTTTGACAGTAGGCTGATTAATACATTGTTAACTTGGTATAAGTAAGAAAGTAGGCTGAAATGATATATTATAAATGTTTGACAGTAGGCTGATTAATACATTGTTAACTTGGTATAAGTGAGAAAGTAGGCTGAAATGATATATTGTAAATGTTTGACGATAGGCTGATATAACATATTGTAGATTATGTGTTAATGAGATGCTAGGCTGATATTATACATCATGAACCTTGGATTAGTAAGACACAATTTATTAAGTGACAAATCCATGTCAATGTCGGTGATGATTTCTTTTAGTATTTCATAACCAACAACATACCTGCGGACCTATCAGACGATCTTATGTAACTCTGATGACTTACCTGTCACAAGTCTAATACCTGATATTCATTATACATCCGTCACATCACCACGTGTATGATGAATAGAAATAAACAGATCCTTCATTTATTACATCTGAACGTATTTCCCTGCAGTCAAGACTTCCATGAGTTCATATTTGTATTGTACCAAATCATATCTAGATACAAATCGCTATTACCACAAGCAAGACATATTTTCTATTTCCATAATTTTTTATTAAACGGAAGGGGTTATTTCAGATTAATCGAAAAATATTCTAGTAATATCTTAATATGAAACGATGAATATGTATTTTCGCTCTAGTCGGAGCTGTGTATGGCATACCCTATAAAACTGCTAATTAGCAGCAACTCAAATCTCCTCGTTTGACTACATTTATTTTTCTATAAAATTGTATTGTCTAAGGTTGCTTTTCACACTTGTGGAGCTGCAAAAGAATGCTTTCGGAAATGTTTCATTCTACATAATATCACTCGTCCTCAAAAGTTTGTATCAAAAATATTTTGAAAGAGAGTATCCAGGAATGTTATTCAATATCCCTCTACATTGCACCAAAATCAAACCAGTCGGAGACGTGCAGATTATCTCCCCTTTCTGCATTTATGTATAGCGTCTACTGAATACCCAAAACCAAAATCCAGTATTGAATAACTAATATTGTTCTTCTATCATTTGGAAAGGTTTCCAGAATGTTAAATGTTAATGATTAATTATGGTCATAGTTAATCTGTCAATACCTTTAAGATGCATTGTATCTAACTTAGGTTTGAACGCTGCCTTTCCTATTTTTATATTTATCTCTCTATTTCCAGGCAAAAATTGGGTAAGGGTTATTGGAATGTAACCTAAACAGTAAGGAAATATTTGCAGATGATTAATGTGTGCATAATAAATACTAAATGACAACATAAAATCTTGTAGTGTATTTGTAATGCAGTTGTTGCTCACATTTGCTATGCTAGCAATTACATATTTAAATGTATCAAATTTCAAGAGGTGCAGTGACCCTATAATGTATTTATCAGGGAAGACAACTGATATATTTATTGCCAGATTAGGTTTTGAATATGACCCTGTGCTGTTATTCCCAGCATTTTGTCAAAGTTATGAGGACAATAAAAGCACGAAGAATAGCTTACCTTGTACACAAGATCATATTAGTTCAAAGACATAGTAAAGTCCATCACACTGTGTGCCAGACCAGTTATGACCTGAGACCAATGATCTATCCCCAATCCCGTGTCCAAGAAACCCCTGACATTCCAGCACGTATGCCGATGGTTGTTCAGCAAATCGTTCTTTGAATTTCATTACTGTATACTGTAAAGCTGCATTGACATGTTTTTGCCGACATCATTGTTATCTATCAGAGCTTCGATCACAACTGTTATTTCATATATATGTCAACATGTATATGAAATAATAATTGTAGTAATACGTTTTATCTGTTGTCTTCGTCAGTTAACTGACAATACCTATAATGTATCTTATTACATAGCATATCACACGGAGACTACTGACCCTATCCTTGACAATGTACAATGAACATTAAACGTGTAATTATTTAAAAAACAATGTTTTCGTTCATGAATTTGAAATAAAATTATATGATTATATGTTAGGCAGTTATGGACATCTACAACTGGGGCGTCAAACTGTTACCGGACTGTATAAGCTTAAGGCATATTCTTACGAGAGTCTCTACTATAAATCATATATATATATATATCTAGCCAGTAGTATATCTCGCCATGAATATTAGTTTCTAAAAGCTATCTAACGAAGACTATTTTAATAGCTGTTGATGACTATTAATCATGGCGGTTATAATTTTAATATAATGTGGTGACTGTTCAGCGTGTGACATGTATTCGTCTCGTGTTAACATACTGCAATAAAAGATGATATGATCAAGGCGAATGTGTTCTCCGGTCCTTTGACGAATGACATTTATATGGGAAAGTGATTAAATACGTGTATATTTCGTTAAGTACAATAAATAATTAAAAATAATCATTATTCAAGAGATATAGTGCTTCATCTCAGTTTTTGTTATTAGTTTTTGCATGTTTATTATTACAATATGTTGCAAGCTTTTGTAAACGTTTGTTGTAGAATTATTTTATTAGATTAGTACGTGTCACCTGCTTTAGATAACATACTTGCTTCATTTAACACAATCTCGATTACCTACTGAGATATTAGTGATATTTTATGTAGCCAATGATTGTAAGCTGATGTTTAGGACAACTTACCTCACACAGAGTCCTCCTTTATGACTTTAATAAGTAATTATTAGTAATTGTCGTCTAAATGTACCACAACGAGTTAGCAACTGTCACTTCTTCACACAATTAGGTTATGCATCCATCTCAATCCATATTTATTTTTAAAAATACGCAGAGCGTAGGTGTAATCTGAATGATTACTTAAAACAATACGTGCTGAATAACCCCCTATTTAGAATAGTTTACGATATCTTAGAACTCCTAAGTAAAAGGAACGTATCACAACTAATTTGTATTCAAAAATGGAAAACCAGTCACGATAATATGCAAAACATTGGTCTGGTGTTTCCTGGTTACAGTTGACTGTACATGGGTCCACTATTAGAAAAGTATCTCTGCAGTACATGAAATGAATAAATATTAAAAATAATGGCTGACATAATTAACATTTCACCTTGACCAAAGTTAAGTACAACTATATTTGGAGTTGCTTATGAACCTATGAACCTGGAGATACAGTGTAAAACCATTTAACGTGAAGACTTATTAAAAAAATATATCAATAAGACGCCATGCTTATTAAGTAGAATGTATGCTTCGTGTTCGACGTGAGTATAGTAATCGGGGTCACACAAGATCCATATCTTCACATATAGCTATATAAATCAGCTTTAAACAAACAAACCTTTTCTTCTTTCTTTTCGAAGTTTCTCAAAAGTCTTGAAAACGCGTCTCCGCTTTGTTGATATGGAGATAATATCCTAAATGAAATATGATGCCAATTCACAAAAGCATTTTCTCCTGCTGTGGTATCGTAACGTTATCTCCGTTATCTGCCGTTACAAACTGTGTTATCTATATATATGTGTAAGAGACTTCAGTAACACTTTTATACGCATGGCTGCACACCGGATGACTGATTACTATGGTCACGGTCTACGTCACACCAGCACGTTCTACCGGTCCCAAATATGAATCAGAACTTTTGATTGGCTGATATCTTAATATCCGGTCATGCTCATATGTAACTTGGTGTTTACCTGTACCAGGTAAACATCGCTCCAGAGAGACCGCCGTCATAGCTCACAGGGTCAGCCTGTAACACCTGCAGGGGTTCAAAAGCATTCAATACAATAACGGGTTACATGTACCATACGCCCAATTGGACAATGTCACGTATTACTATAATAAGGTGAAACATTGGAATGAAAATTTCCAACATCGCTCCTATTTCTAAGAAATAAATGCACGTAAAATTAACAGCGTTACCAACTAGCTGACGTGACCAGGGGGCATCGTGTACAAACAACAGTGTTAGCGAATGTGTCAAATTGTACAGATATCTTAACAACCGTATTACTGTCTTAGAGTTTCTATAATATGTGATATATAATAACATGTGAGGCATAAACATTTTCTACTAAACGCCACAAAATAATGGGAAATAAAATACGTCGGGGTTTCGTTCACAGAGCACTATTTAATTATGTAAGTTTGCATAAACATACATTTCTATTAATATATTTTGATGGCAAAAACATATAATACCAGAAATGACAGTTGTCAGTTTTATATTTGTCGTTTCAGATTCATTCTGTTCTTTTTTTGCGCGTTTCATACCCAGAAAGACCCATAATCGTTACCAAGCAAGGAAAAACTAAATTAAAATGTCAGCACTTCCTTAGAAACGATAGTCGGAAGAGATGGAGAAGATCTCAAAACAAGACAAAAAATTAAACTTTGTTTTTCAATTCCCAATTGAAAGCTTTTTAACTTGCACTGTCAGCTTTGAACATAAGCATAAATTAGGCCTGAAGTACTGTGTGTTAACGCTTCATTTTATAATAAATGAAAACATACAACACGTTACTAACAACTGAAATGGATCGCTTGTATGATTTCCGAGGTTACCCTTTTATATTACAATCATGTATATCATTATATATACATGTGGGGATGTTTCTCTCCCCACTTCCCACAATAATAACACTATATTTTTACAGATAACGAGTTCGTTTCACCTTGCAGGTTGCGTCATGATTAATTATGTTTACATCTAGATTATTATGGAAATAACCATCTCGTGTAACAAAAAATGAGTATAAATATCTTTGTTGACCCCAAATTAAGAATGGCGGTCTCATGAACCTTGTTTATTACGTCAGTATTGTGGCAATAATATAACATTCCAAGTACGCTGAAATATCAAAACCCCGTTAATGATCTGTTAGCTCGAATTGTAAATAATTATATTTACATTACAATATTGAAAACTGACTACATATCAGCACAAATCATCCAACAGGCTTTAAGTTCATATATAAGCATATTAAATAATGAACTAATTTGACGTCACACACAATTCGTGACTTCTGTAGATAGACTGGATCCTTTCTCTAACATTCTCATTTATTTGAGAGCAAAAAATGTGACAAAAACAAATACGATAATTACGTCTTTAATATGACCGGTATTGCAAGAGATGAATAAGCAATAAAACTAAAAAGGTTGACAAAATTCACGTTTTAGCTTTTACCTAAATCAAAGTTAATTACACTTGCTCTTTTTCTATTTCTTTCAACACAGTGAATCAATATACACCGTGAAGAGAAATAATAACAATAGTTTACCATGATTTATACAAAGCATTTATATTTGAACAAATATAAGCATGTGGTGTAGCATACAAAATTAAAGATATTTTAACACGTAGAACATAAAAGTTATAACTTACAGATGAAGAGCATTTATTTCAAAGGACTAACAGGTCGGATTTGCTTAGATAGCATAAAAACGACCAGTGGAGTAAGTTAATCTTACCAATAGGTAAGTTAATCTTACCGTTATTTGTTTGTGATATAGGAAAGTTCCTGTTTCAGCCAATCAACAAACAAAACGTGTAACTACAAATCGACTTTCAAATTGTTACTTAAATTATATATTTTATAATGACATGCTGTCAGAAGATATTCCGATGCCGCTACGTGTTGAATTGAAAACAATATCATAGCGGCCGTATAAATCAGAAAGATCGGATTATTTACTGCACAAACAAAGAGATAAAGTGTGGTGAAATGGAGTTCGCTTAATCTCACTGGCGTTTTTTTTTTATTGACAGTGATAATTTCATAAAAATGGTAGACAACCAAAACGCTTTCGTGGTTTCTGAGCTTCATGCGCTAGAAATGAGAGAAAAATAGCCTGTAATGCCTAGGGGTGTTGGATAAGGAAATAGGCAAATCTAGGGTTTTACCTAGTTCGAAAATCCTTGGATGGAAAATCCCATCCTTTACCTTTTGACATGAAAGAATCTTATAATAAGAAAACGAATGCAAAGATATACACGATGTTTGATTTATAAGCCTTCTGTTCTTAGAGGTTTTGTTTGGCAGTCCTTTTTTTTGGTTTTCCTTTTATTGTTAACGTGTGGACTTTGAGTGATTAATGTGACGCTGTGGTATGAATTCTATTTAACTCTAAATACCTTTAAAGCACTGAATCAGTTGTTTATACGACTATGATAAACATTAAAACAAATCATGCAGAATTCTAAATTAAGTATACCAACTTTATCCTCAATACGACACCGTTTGCTCCAGGAATGAGAAGCAAAGTAAAATATCGGAAAAAGATCAACACAAGAAGACAATATCTCAGAAATATTAAGACATTGGCGATAAGGTTATATTAAGGTTCTATCACTTTTGCAAGTTATGAACTGAAACATACAATAATATTATGATCACATTTTACGAAGAATAGTAAAAAGCATGATAAAAAAACAAAAGTTAACAACTGTTTTGTCATTATTGACTCGTTGATGATCTAAACATAAAATACAGTTATGATTAGTACTATCTCAGGGCACTGTAGATTTCATAACTTATTGACATAAATTTTAAATATATGCATCATATGACATCCTTATCACACACTTCACGGTAAATACTCCACGGCAGATCATATCTTTATGACAATTAGTAAAAACATTCCGTCCCGGTAAGAGTGTGACATGGTTGTGTATAGCTTCAAGCCATCTCGTCACAGACTGACCACTCACCACTCACCACTGGCCACTAGCACTCATAGGACAGCTATGTATACAGGTCAACAACTTAAAGACTGGCCAGCTTAACGATGTATTAGTGATAGGTATATGTCCTGAAAAGTTTCATCCATGTTCAACACACCACAACATTGAATGAAAGATTAGTGACAAAAAACAAAAGGAAATTCTTTAAAGGATAACAAAATTAAGATATTAAGAATTAAGTTCCAATTACAAGACTCAACAAGCTAACAAACGTGTTAACATCAGATCAATAAGATCAAATGTGGCTTTCATCTTCCCTCCCTTATAACTTTTATTGTCATAAATAATCATCAATAAGTATTGTTTATCAATGTCCCCATGTCATATAGAGGACAGGGAGGGACAGACATACCGATCAACAAATGAAGAATACAAATTAAGAAATGTTCAGTGGGTGTGTTAATGTCAATAATATATAGTAATATAAAAGTGAATACAAACTTATGACTAATTAATTAATCAGGGTATGCTCGAAAATTCATCATCAAAGAATTTTGACATTTAGTCATTTAATCATAATAAAAATGTATTATTACTATGAAACAGTATGCATCAGAAATGATCATCAACATACAAATTGAAAAGAAACTACAGCAGTATGTGTCTCAACTACACTTGTAGACATTCAAAGTACACTACAGCAGTATGTGTCTCAGCTACACTTGTAGACTTTCACATACACTACAGCAGTATGTGTCTCAGCTACACTTGTAGACTTTCAAAGTACACTACAGCAGTATGTGTCTCAGCTACACTTGTAGACTTTCAAAGTACGCTACAGCAGTATGTGTCTCAGCTACACTTGTAGACTTTCAAAGTACGCTACAGCATTATGTGTCTCAGCTACAAGTGTAGGCATTCAAAGTACACTACAGCAGTATGTGTCTCAGCTACAAGTGTAGGCATTAAAAGTACACTACAGCAGTATGTGTCTCAGCTACACTTGTAGACATTCAAAGTACGCTACAGCAGTATGTGTCTCAGCTACACTTGTAGACATTCAAAGTACACTACAGCAGTATGTGTCTCAGCTACAAGTGTAGGCATTAAAAGTACACTACAGCAGTATGTGTCTCAGCTACACTTGTAGACATTCAAAGTACGCTACAGCAGTATGTGTCTCAGCTACAAGTGTAGACATTCAAAGTACACTACAGCAGTATGTGTCTCAGCTACAAGTGTAGGCATTAAAAGTACACTACAGCAGTATGTGTCTCAGCTACACTTGTAGACATTCAAAGTACGCTACAGCAGTATGTGTCTCAGCTACACTTGTAGACATTCAAAGTACACTACAGCAGTATGTGTCTCAGCTACAAGTGTAGGCATTAAAAGTACACTACAGCAGTATGTGTCTCAGCTACACTTGTAGACATTCAAAGTACGCTACAGCAGTATGTGTCTCAGCTACACTTGTAGACATTCAAAGTACACTACAGCAGTATGTGTCTCAGCTACAAGTGTAGGCATTAAAAGTACACTACAGCAGTATGTGTCTCAGCTACACTTGTAGACATTCAAAGTACGCTACAGCAGTATGTGTCTCAGCTACAAGTGTAGACATTCAAAGTACACTACAGCAGTATGTGTCTCAGCTACAAGTGTAGGCATTCAAAGTTATTTGACAAGTTCTTTCGGAAATCAGACAGGACATCTTTATGAAATAAACTACAATATACAATTGCATTTTTGAAGAATAGGACAAGACATGCTTGAAAAAAATAATGAAACAACTTTTACATACTTTGATATTAAATCATTCAATACCGTTATAAAATGCTGTTAACCGGTATGCACATGCTACCCATTATAGGTTAAGCATTGGAGTAATGGACCTACATATAACATATTTATAGTATTACGGGTGCTAGGGTGTTGTGGAGAGGACACGGATCATTCTAGAGCACAACTCCACTTCTGGTTAGTGTATAAAGGTCATTGAGTCTTTGTTTTGTTTGGGTGAGTTTTGGATTTCTGTTGGTGTCCCTTTCTGTTGAGGTAATGCTGTGGTTTATTTATTTTCTGGTTTGCTGTTCAAACATATATATGTCAATGCATTACTAATGATTGAAACGCGGTGACGCTTCATGCATATATTATGTATATATTATGATAGAGCTGATGAATGTATATGTCACGTGATATAATTCAATATATAGATTAAATTATGTTGCTCCTTACCTAAGTAACGTGGCATAGTTCATTGGGTATGTCACGTGGTGTACTTTCTTGTGTATGTCAAGTGGCATAGTAACTTGTGTATGTCATGTGGCATAGTTCCGTGTGTATGTCATGTGGGATAGTTCCTTGTGCATGTCACGTGGTGTAGTTCCTTGTGTATGTCACGTGATGTAGTTCCTTGTCTATGTCACGTCATGTAGTTCCTTGTGTATGTCATGTGGGATAGTTCCTTGTGCATGTCACGTGGTGTAGTTCCTTGTGTATGTCATGTGGGATAGTTCCTTGTGTATGTCACGTGAGTTAGTTCCTTGTGTATGTCACGTGGTGTAGTTCCTTGTGTATGTCACGTGATGTAGTTCCTTGTCTATGTCACGTCATGTAGTTCCTTGTGTATGGCACGTGGTGTAGTTCCTTGTGTATGTCAAGTGGGATAGTTCCTTGTGTATGTCACGTGATGTAGTTCCTTGTGTATGTCACGTGGTGTAGTTCCTTGTGTATGTCACGTGATGTAGTTCCTTGTCTATGTCACGTCTTGTAGTTCCTTGTGTATGTCACGTGTTTTAGTTCCTTGTGTTTGTCACGCTGTTCGTGTAATATCTTGTACATGTGATGTGGAGTAGTTCCTTGTGTATGTCACGTGATGTAGTTCCTTGTGTATGTCATGTGGTGTTGTTCCTTGTGTATGTCATGTGGTGTAGTTTCTTGTGTTTGTCACGTTGTGCGTGTAATATCTTGTGCATGTGATGTGGCGTAGTTCCTTCTATGTCACGTCTTGTAGTTCCTTGTGTATGTCACTTTGTGTAATTCCTTGTGTATGTCATGTGGTGTAATTTCTTGTGTATGTCACGTGATATAGTGTATATGTGGTGTAGCTCCTTGTGTATGTCACGTGGTGTAGTTTATTGCGTATTATATGTGGTGTAGTTCCTTGTGTATGTCACGTGGTGTAGTTCCTTGTTTATGTTACGTGGTGTAGTTCCTTGTGTGTGTCATGTGGTGGAGTTCTTTGTGTATGTCATGTGGCAGAGTTCCTTGTGTATGTCACGTGGTGTAGTTCCTTGCATATGTCACGTGGTGTAGTTCCTTGTGTTTGTCACGTGGTGTAGTTCCTTGTGTATGCCACATGGTGTAATTCCTTTTGTATGTCAGCTGGTGTAATTTCATGTGTATGTCACGTGATATAGTTCTTGTGTGTATGTGGTGTTGTTCCCTGTGTATGTCACGTGATGTAGTTTCTTGCGTTTGTCACGTGGTGTAGTTCCTTTTGTATGTCACGTGGTGTTGTTCCTTGTGTATGTCACATGGTGTAGTGTCTTGCGTTTGTCATGTGATGTAGTTCCCTGCTTATGTCACGTGGTGTAGTTCCTTTTGTAGATCATGTGGTGTAGTTTCTGGTGTAAGTCACGTGGTGAAGATTCTTGTGTATGTCACGTTGTGTAGCTCCAGTGAGTATATAACCGGTGTCATGTATACTTACTTGAATTATTATTTCCTTTCATCTTTTGACATATTTTATGTCGACAATTGACACTTTTTAAGATATGACAAGCAATAAAACAAATGCTGCAAATCATTCAATCGGTGGGAAATTACAGAACAAGTGAACTGACATCCAGGTGAATACTAGATCATGTAATATAGCACATCGTATGGTAGTTAGTATTGATAGGTCCCCGGTTACATACATAGAGCAATGCATTATCTGTATGTAATAGTTGTTAGGCACGGTATCAGCCATAGTTAGGCTAATTATATTTTGCTCAGGTTTGATTTCGAAATTAACTGGTTACGCTTTATTGTAAAATAAATGTGTATGATAACAGAACCTTTACTAATAAACACTCAACTGTCATAGCAATACCGTTATAACCAAAACAGTACACGTAGTACTAAGCGGCAGTGTGACACACCAACAGGTTCTGTCTGTGTTTATTTTATATTGAATATATCCACATTTATTTCACATTCGATTTATAACATACATTGCAACTGACAATGATACAGTTTAACATCCGCGACATTAATCGTATAATTAGACCAGAAATAGGTTTACATGTGTGACACAGCAGTTGAGCTAACACTGAACTCAGTGATAATGGCAGACAATCTGATATATCTGCGGGGTTATAAGACATTGGTGTTATGTAAGTCTGTGTCGACGCTAATATATGCTACTAATCCTGAAGAGGAAGATATAAATCTTATTGCTATTGCTTGCTCATCATATAAAAAACGGGCAAGAGATGAATTAGAAATTGATCTAGAATTAAAACTGGAACAATTACAGCAGGAAGAAGATGGGCAGTCGGGAGCTATTGAAGAAGTAGAAAATGAGTTAAAGTTGATTAGAGACAGTAAAATTAAAGGAGTTGTTTTGAGAGCAAAAGGAAGATGGAAAGTTGAAGGTGAACGGAGTTCCAGGTTGTTTTGCATTTTAGAAAAAAGACATTATCAAGAAAAGTTAATTCCAAAGCTTATAACAGAAACTGGCGAAGAAATAACAGATATAGAAGACATTTTTGGAGAACAGAAGAAATTGTATCAGACACTCTAAACTAGCTCATACACAAATGAAAATGTAGCGAATGACTTTTTTTATAATTACAATCCCTTTATAAATAAACTATACATTACCAGGAATGTCTTAAATCCCTAAAAATTATGAACAATAATAAATCTCCTGGAATAGATGGATTTACTTCAGAAATTTACAAGGTTTCTTGGACAGATATCAATAGGTTTTTAATTAATTCACTTAATCAAGCATATGAAGAGGGACTTCTATCTATAACACAACGTCAAGATACGATTGCATGTATTCCGAAAGAAGGTAAATCAAAACTATATGTAAAAAGATGGAGGCCAATTACCTTACTTAATGTTGACTACAAAATTGTTTCTTCAGTTATTTCAAATAGAATTAAAACAGTTTTAAACAGTATAATAAGTGAAACACAAAAAGGCTTCCTTAAAGGAAGATATATTGGAGAATGTACTAAGCTCATTTATGATTTAATAGAAAATACTGAAAAAGAAAATATCCCTGGATTATTGTTACTTATTTGAGAAAGCCTTCGACTCTCTAGAGTTTAGTTTTATCTTTAAAACGCTTTCCTTTTACGGCTTTGGTCCTTCTCTTTTACAATGGATAAAAACTTTCTATAATGAGAATTCATGTTGTGTAATAAACAATGGACACTGCTCCAATTTTGTTAATGTATGACGTGGAGTTAGACAAGGTGACCCAATTAGTCCATATATCTTCATCCTATGTGTAGAAATGTTAAGTTCAGCAATAAAAGTAAATCCTAATATTAAGGGTATAAAGTAAATAATTCAGAATACCTAATAAATCAATTTGAAGATGACACTCCCTTTACTTTATCGGATGATCCATATTCCTTAAATTCTGTTCTTGAAATTTTAGATGATTTTGGGACAAAACTTTCAATTGGAACATATTTTGGAAGATGATTTCAGACAAAAGTTAGTCACTGTCAAAAAGCTACTAAATGATTGGTCATTCAGAATACATATATTGGCAAAGTAACTGTTATAAAAACTTTAGCTCTGCCCATTTACTGTCTTACCAGACCCATCCTTAGAAATGGTCATAGAGCTACAGAAATATTTCTTTGAATTTTTATGGAACGAAAAGGTAGACAAAGTAAAACGTACTGTTATGTATGGGGATTATAATGTGGGAGGTTTACGTGTACCACACACATTATATCTTTTTGTCATGCCTTAAAAATGTGCTGGATTAAAATAATATTGGATCCATTAAATACTTCACCTTGGAAGACACTGATATTAGATAAAATTGAACCATATGGGGGAGATAAAGTCTTTAAAATGAAAAAAGAAGGTTTTTTAAAAGTTTCCAAATTCTTAAATATCCTTTGGAGAAAAATATTCACTATATGGGCAGAGTTAACTGGTGATGAACTCCCCACAACCCCAGACACTGTTGCTTCTCAGCCGATCTGGTATAATAACTTCATTAAAATTGATAATAAGATTTTTATTTATAAACATTGGTGTGAAAAAGAATTTGAATTTTTGGGAATTTTAAATGCAATACCAAGGTCATGGAAACTGATTTTATTTCAAAGAAATGAACCAAATGAGGCAAAACAAAGTAAATTTATTCAGTATTTGAAGAAACATGAAAAGGCTACAAACTATTTTTATAAATTTATGCTGAAATAAGTCACAGAAATACCAAAGAAAAGTCAAGATGCATGGCAGGAAATTTTACATGTAAACATTACCAAAGAATCCTGGTATAAGGTTTATTCAATTCCGAGATATATTACAGATGACACTAAACTTCAGAATTTTCAGTTCAAACTCTTTCATAGAATTCTATATACCAATACCAAATTAATGTAAATTGAGTGAAACAGAAAGATGCAAATTCTGTGGTGAGGGAAGAGAAACATTAATACATTTATTATGGGAATGTTGTTATGTACAATCTCTTTGGTCATCCTTTATGTATCTCTTGAGGTCACAATATGAAATAGACTTAGCAAGAGACCCAGTAATCATGTTGCTTGCTATTTTTGAAACTGAAACTGAAAATGAAATAAATTTCTTGATTTTAATATTAAAATATTACACATATTATTTTGTGCAAATTAAGGAGGAAAACCCCTACAATTACTGAATGGAAAACTTACATGTTTTTTTTTCATAAAAAAAAGTAGAAGAGTGTGGACTTGATACATATTCAAATATAAAAAAGATTATTGTAAATCAAAAATGGAATTTCATTGACAGAATGCTAAATATGGATACATGATTGGAGTTGTAAGCATTTTTTTGGATCAATCAGAGTTGAATCAATCATGAAATATACTGAACAAAAAAAGAAACGCACAATTAAATTATGCAATCAATAGCCTATGATATTTTGGGAAAATTGTACAAAATTTTATATCAGTATGAAGGGACAAGTCTACTCTTTACAATACTGTAGAAAAAAGTCTGTGTGACGTCACTCGTGTCATCAGTCGTTACTCAAAGTGGGATACCCGCGTAAAACAAAATGACACTTCAGTACCTGGCGTGGGCACCTTTTGCACGAATCCCTGCACGGATTATCTTATGCATTGAATTCATGAGAACATTTATTCGCCTTGTTGTTTCATTCTTGTGTTAATGCTGCGATCAACTGGGCGCGGTTAGTGGGGGGGGGNGGACATGTGGTTGGAGGATCTGGTCTCTGTATCAAACGGCATTGAGGTTTTGATCCACGACCACTAAGGGGGATTTAACTCCATGGGAGATGCCTCCCCAAACCATTACAGAAGCCCCACCGAATCTATCGCGTTCAACCACGCATGCGTCGGCGAAACGCTCACCGCATCTGCGATATACCCTTTTTCTTCCGTCTGAGCGATACAGACAGAGTCTAGACTCGTCGGTGAACATCACACGCCACCGTCGACGCATCCCAAACCTATTCGGGCCATGTCTACGCATCCAGTCAAGACGCACTTGCCGCCTCCGTGGTGTCATGGGTGGCCCGACATAAGGTCGGCGCGCAATAATTATCTCGGCACGCAAGCGGTTCCTGGCAGTTTGAGGGCTAATGGGTCTGCCACGAGTACCTAAGGTATGCGATGCAGTCTCTACAGCAGTCTTGAATCTGTTGCGCAAGTGTGACAATCGAATCGCACTGTCTTGTCGTGCGGTCCTTACACGCGAACGACCGTTCCTGGGACGATCGGAAACTAACCCAGTAGCACGGAAACGTGTACAGAGACGGTTTATTGTACACGGGCCAACACCAAACTGCCGTGCGACAGCAGTTTGGCTATGACCATCCATCAACATCGCAATTGCTCTACCCCCCTGAATTTGCGTTAAGCGTGGCATCTCCGTCAATGGCGAAATTAAAATGCCAACGTGGAAAATTAATGTGGCTGAACTTAGAGTATCCGTTGAGTTTATTGATCACGCCGCGTGATTTGGACTAAAGAAGCTCACAAAGTCACACTTTTAGGGTAGATTGTTGAGAAGGGAGATCGTTCTTGATGTAATACCTGACCAAATATTCCATTATTTCCTTACAGCTAAGGTGTACTGCAGGGGGGAACTTTGTGCGTTTCTGTTTTTGTTCAGTATATGTCAAAATTAATGTAGCAATGTAGCAGTATGAATTTTTTATATTTGTATTTGTTGTAATAAAGTTTTATAGATGCAGGTTCTGTTTAAAGATATAGATAACATACGTACAGTGGCCTTTCATTATTCTTACTGATATTACATATTTTTGTATGTTTTGAATGTGACAACAAAAATTTTGAATAAAAAAAAAAGTCTGTGTCGACGTTAAGTTGGTATTGTTGTTATAATCAGATGTAGAACATTTGGTTTATTCTGCTGTTCTAATGTATATCATATTATAGTGTTTATACTGTGATTGCTTTCATGACGTTATTTAATTCACCTGTAGGGAAGATCATATTTATATCTACAAAAAAGTCATAGTTTGATAAAGGAACCAGTTGGTCTTGAAACGTTGCTACACGTTTAATGCGTATAGTGTTTCTGTAAAAAGTAAAACTTTGATATTACAAACAAAAAAAATCTTTTCCAATTTAGTTTTTCAGAAGCAACACTGCATTAATTGAATTAAGTAGAAAAATAACATTTCATCTAAAAGTCCAAGTGATTTTATCTATATTAAATTGCATTGCAACAAATTGTATATACGGTACAAATTATGAATAATTCGTGATATTTTAACTAATTATGCTGACTGCGTGATACGAGAATGACATTTATGCCAAAACACCTTCTCATACGATGGCTTATAGATGAAATTTTGTCTTTTTGCTTTGTCGTCCGAGAAATAACGCCAAGCGAAATAACGAAATAACGAAAAGACGAAACCCGCCAAAGCGAAATAACGAAATAACGGCGACAAAGCGAAAAGACGAAATGTCATATATAAGCCACCATACTTACCTTACCTCCTCCTTTGCTGTTGGTTTTTCGTCGTTGTGTGTTAAGGATGCAGTACCTTTTATTTTTTAATCTTTAACATCGATTTCAGTATACACGGAGAGATGTCCGTAAAGATTACATGGAAGATACATAGATATTAAATTACGTTAAACAGGCACACAATAAAATATAATATAAAAATATAATTACATGAATGGAGCTGATACTTATCCATCACCTCAAACAATTAACATAAATTAACCCAATACAAATTCTTCATTGTATCCCCACAACAGCAGAAGTCCTAATTGCAAAATTAAGGAAACACATGCAATGTCAGAAATATTACATTTTGAAGTAATTGTTCTTTTTAATTAAAAACGCAAAAAGTATAAGGTCATTAAAACACAAGTACATAATAAAAGTTCAAGGTCGATACGAACAGTTGACAATAACGAAGGAGACAAACACAAAATGCGACATTCAAGCTCATAAATTACTAGCTGAGCAACTGAGATCTACAACAAACTCTGGCGTGGCCATTACAATATTTAAGCGACTTGTATGTTCCTATAAGTACGTGTCCTCCCGGAACTTCTAAGGTGGCAATACAGCTATGATGTAGCATTGTTTTTTCTCTCCATATGCTAAAAGAGGAAGAATCATTTTTAGAAATTAGAACACAAAGAAATGGATATGAATGAGCACTTACTATATCGACCTTTGAAGAAAGGTTCATCAAGCAAGGACTTGACCTTAATACTGCTGTATATTTAATCTAAATATTCTGTAGATTTAATCTAAATATTCTGTATATTTAATTTAAATATTCTGTATATATAATCCTAATAATTCTGTATATATAACCTTAATACTGCCATATATATAACCTAAATATTCTGTATATATAATCCTCATACTTCTGTTTATATAATCTTAATACTGCTGTATATATAACCTTAAAACTGCTGTAAATATAATCCTTATACTGCTGTATATATAATCTTAATACTGCTATATATATATTACTAACACTGCCATATATATAATATCTTCTTTTGAATAAACCTGAAGAGCCCTGTGAAGGGTGAAAGCAGCTAGTTTTTTAGTCGGTCGTTAATCTTATTTTTTCTATATTTACTTCCTTCAGATGGACATTTAATCCCTTTTTATCATATTAATACTGCTATATATATAATCTTAATACTTCTGTATATATAATCTTAATACTTCTGTATATATAATCTTAATACTTCTGTATATATAATCTTAATACTTCTGTATATACAATCTTAATACCGCTGTATAGATAATCTTCATACTGTTGTTTATATAATCTTAACACTGTTGTGTATATAATCCTAATACAACATACTATTGTTTATATAATCTTAACACTGTTGTGTATATAATCCTAATACAACATACTGTTGCAATTAAAATAGAAGACCCTTACCCTTCTGTGACACCTAGTCTTATTCACTCTTTTTTGTCCAAGGATCTCCGCATAAATCTTTGCATTGTATATATCATGCACTAATATCATCTATGTAGACTTCAGATGATGGTTTTCTTTATACTTAGGTATTCTCTTTCTTGGTGTTAATACTGATAACAAACTGCAAAGTGCAGCATAATTACAGCATAAGTATTATTACATATATATATATATTACCCCCAGCATATGGATTATAATGACAGCAAGCTTAATACTGCATACATTAATGCAGTTATTCTTTGATAAACGTAATGCTTATTCTAGAATATAGCTACAAAAGTAATCTACATGTGCAATCTATATACAACATGTCTAAAATTGAGTATGCAATATACGACAAACTTAAAGATCGAATCTATCGACATGATTGATACACCACAATCTGTGTTAATAAAGCTAAGGAATGGGGATGTGACATAATGTGTAAGTTAACTTGTAGGCAAAATATATCAACTTTGAGATCAAACTTTTAGCCTGAATCATAAGGAAGCTTTAAGTAACAATCTATGGTTTATGTAAATATAGATCGTTAGGTAGACTGATGTTGGATGTCTAAAAGTTCTATAAGTATGACTTATAGCCAAAAAGGGATTCATATTGTATCACATTGCCATATATAAACCATATTTGCAATATGTAAATTAATCAATAAATAGATATTTATTTAAAGTGCATTCTCATGTGATATTTTGATGATTGATTTAAAGCGATATTTGAACATAGGAATGTTCTAAATAATGCTCCACTAGGTGCATGTTACCTGTTAATCACTAAGACATAAACAATAAAAACGTACACATGTTCTAGATAATGGCTGTTAAGGTGCGGGTTACAGGGGGAGAGGACCAGGCGACCACTGTGGTCAGTCGTGGTCACCAGGTTACAGGGGGGGGGGGGGG